>NC_057814.1:46384552-46385315 GCF_018294505.1 Triticum aestivum | reverse complement strand
AGAGGAGGAGGAGGAGGTCGCCGGAGAGGAGGAGGGTAGTATGGTGGAGGAGAGAAGGGAAGATGGAGTGGAGGAGAGGAGGAGATGGAGTGGAGGAGAGGTGAAGTGGAGGAGAAGGATGAAGAGGTAAGGAGGAGAGGACCACGCCCACGGTGCGCCATTACTAACTTTTTTTTATTTTTTTGATTTATTTTGAATTTTGAAGGCGGGAAGATACTAATGGCGCACCACGGGCAGGTGCGCCATTACTAACTTTTTTATTTTTTTGATTTATTTTGAATTTTGAAGGTGGGAAGATACTAATGGCGCACCACGGGCAGGTGCGCCATTAGTAACTTTTTTTTTATTTTTTTGACTTATTTTGAATATTGAAGGCGGGAAGATAGTAATGGCGCACCATGGGCAGGTGCGCCATTAGTAAGTTTGAATTTTTTTGAATTTTTTGCCTCTCCAGATCTTAAAAGTTCCGTATCTTTTTTTCTGTTAGGTTTTTGAGGATTTTTAAAATGTTTAACGGGGTTCCCCCGGTTAAATTCAGATGTAACTTTTCGATAGATGATTTTTCATATGAAAAACATTTTCATCCGAGTTCGTATGCAAAATTTATGCCCATTTTACAAATTCTCGAGAGATTTTGCAAATAAAGTCGAAATTCATGTTTGTAAATTTCACAACAACTAGACCACATATCACATGGGAAACTTATTTTCTTTTTTTTTTACATTTCCATCATTTTTTTTAATTTTTTTAAAACTGAAAAGGC
>NC_057814.1:46383721-46384477 GCF_018294505.1 Triticum aestivum | reverse complement strand
TGGAAGTGGTGGCCAAGTTACTCCCACGGTGCGCCATTAGTAGTTTCAAAAATAAAAATAAAAATAAATTGAATTTTTTTTAAACATAATTACTAATGGCGCATTGTGGGAGTGGTGCGCCATTACTAGTTGAACTACTAATGGCGCACCATCCCACGGTGCGCCATTAGTAGTTTTGAAAAAATTAAAAAAAATTAGTAATGGCGCACCGTGGATGTGGTGCGCCATTAGTATTTGCACACTAATGATGCACCAACACATGGCGCCATTAGTATTTAGTAATGGCGCACCACATGTACAGTGCGCCATTAGTGTCCATATTGGCTATAGCTGTTTTTGTAGTAGTGTTCTCTTCTTCTTCTTTTATTTCTTCCTTATTTTCCTTTTTCCTCTTCTTCTCATCTTCTCCTCTTTTTCTTCTTCTTCTTCTCCTCCTCTTCTTCTTCTTCTTCTTCCCCCTTCTACATATTCTTCTTTTCTTCTTCTTCTTTTTTCATCTTTTTTCTACTTCTTATAATTATATAACTAATTAACTAAAACCCATGCACTAGTCTAATCTAATATAATCTATCACTAAATCTAACACTAACACATATCTAGTCTAATCTAACAATTAAACAGCAAAAAAGAAAAAATAGAAAAAAAACTCACCGGAGATGGCGTTGGCCGGGGCTTCGCAGTGGCAGTGTGGCGATGGCGACGGGGGCCGCATTGCGTCGGGGCGGTGGCGCCGGGGCGCTGGGCAGGTGGTGGGGG
>NC_057814.1:46357518-46383028 GCF_018294505.1 Triticum aestivum | reverse complement strand
CAGGTGGCGGGGCAAGGGGGCGGCGGCGGGTGGGCGGGTGGCGGCGGCGGGTGGCGGGGGTTGTCAGGGAGGAGACAGAAACAGAGAGATGGAGGGGCGGGGTGGGGCTCGGCCGTTAGTTAGGTTAGCTCTTTGCCGTCCGCCCCACCTTTGCCGTCCGCTTTTTTCTCTTTTCCGTCTGCTGGCAGACGGCAAAGAAGGGGGCCCGTTAAGTTTTTTATGATCAGCGGGGGCCACCTCTCTCTTTGCCGTCTGCCAGCTGACGGCAAAGATTCTTCGCCATCCGCTAGCGGGCGGCAAAGAATTGGCTGATGGCAAAGACGACAAAGACCTTCTTTGTCGTCAGCCAGCAGACGGCAAAGAACTGGCAGATGGAAAATAAGCTAATTCCAGTAGTGGAAGCCGCTCCAAGGCACCGACGACCCTCTCAAGAACAGGGTCAGGCTGCAGTTGGCGCTCACGTTCCGCTCCGGGGCGTACTGCACGTCCGGCATCCCCATGATGGCCAGCTGCGCGGCGACCTGGTTGGCGACGGTGGTTAGGCGATCGAGCCAGCGGTTCTTGCTCTCCAGGTGCTCCTTGAAGTTCAGGTCCTCGTTCTTGCGCAGTTGCTTCTCTGTCTCCAGGTTTTTGGTTAGGGTCCCCTCTCGGGCCCTGGCCTCCGACAGCATCTTCTCGAGACCCTCCAGCTTCAGCCTGAGGTCCTTGATGGAGTTGTTGGCCTCGGAGAGCTCCCCGGCCCTGCTGACGGCCGCGCCCTGTGCCTCCGTCAGGGCGCTGTTGAGCCTGTCCTTCTCCTGGGACAACTGCAGGGCCTGCTCCTTCAGCCCGTCCCGCTCCTCCTCCAACTGCTTCACCTTGCCGGCGTGAACCAAAGCCTGGGCATCGAGCGCCTCCTTGTGCCTCTGCTCCGGCTCACGGGTCCACTGCAAGACAAGCTCCCCCACCTCTTCATCCTTGCCGTGGAGCGGGGCGGCAAGCTTCTCCTCGCGCGCGGCAAGGTCCTCCTCCTGGGAGTTCAGCGCGGCCTCGTGCTGGGTCCGGGCTGCCTCGGCGGCGGCGGCCAATTTCTCCGCCGTCTCTTGGGCCTTCTCGATGTCGGCCAACTTCGTGGTGAGGTCCACATCACGCTTGGCCAGCTCGCCCTGGGCGGCCTTCAGCTCGTCGCGAGCCTGGCAGAACCAGTCCTGCGTCTCGACGGCGCGCTTGTGGAGGTCCGTGAGGAAGTCCTGGATTAGGGGGTCCTCAGACAGCCGGACTATATACTTCTGCCGGACTGTTGGACTATGAAGATACAAGACTCAAGACTTTGTCCCGTGTCCGGATGGGACTCTCCTTTGCGTGGAAGGCAAGCTTGGCAATACGGATATGTAGATCTCCTCCCTTGCAACCGACTCTGTGTAACCCTAGCCCCCTCCGGTGTCTATATAAACCGGAGGGTTTAGTCCGTAAGACAACAACAATCATAATCATAGGCTAGCTTCTAGCGTTTAGCCTCTACGATCTCGTGGTAGATCAACTCTTGTAATACTCAAATCATCAAGATCAATCAAGCAGGAAGTAGGGTATTACCTCCATCGAGAGGGCCCGAACCTGGGTAAACATTGTGTCCCCCACCTCCTGTTACCATCCGCCTTAGACGCACAGTTCGGGACCCCCTACCCGAGATCCGCCAGTTTTGACACTGACGTTGGTGCTTTCATTGAGACTTCCACTGTGCCGTCGCGATAAAGGCTTGATGGCTCCTTCGATCATCGACAAGGATGCGATCCAGGGCGAGGCTTTCCTCCCCGGACAAATCTTCGTATTCGGCGGCTTCGTACTGCGGGCCAACTCGCTTGGCCATCTGGAGCAGATCGAGAGCTACGCCCCTGGCCATCAGGTCAGGTTTGGGAACTTGAACTATACTGCCGACATCCGCGGAGACTTGATCTTCGACGGATTCGAGCCCATGTCAGGTGCGCCGCACAGTCACGACGAGCATGACTTAGCTCTGCCGTCGGACAGAGTCCGGGAGATCACACCTACAACTACTCCGGCCCTCAATCCGGAGCAGATCGTGCCGTCCGAGGATGGGTGGATAGACCCCGCCACGGAGGCCACGCACGCAGCGGCGATTGAGCCGAATACTAACTTCACCTCTTATGAGACCCGTGTTGCCGAACACTTGGATTCGTCCCCGGCCACGGGCTCCGAACCGCCTGCGTCCGTGCCTATCGAATCTGATTTGGCACCGACCATGGAGTTTTCCTCCGCGGATATCTTTCAGCACTCACCACTGGGCGACGTGCTAAACTCATTGAGGTCTCTCTCCTTGTCAGGAGACCCTTGGCCAAACTATGTCCGGCTAGAGTGGGATGCGGATGACGAAGAAATTCGCTCCCCACCCACCACCCACTTAGTAGCCACTGTCGACGATTTAACCAACATGCTCGATTTCGGCTCCGAAGACATCGACGGTATGGACGACGATGCAGGAGACGAACAGGAACCACCGCCCAGAGGGCGTTGGACGGCCACCTCATCATATGATATATACATAGTGGACACCCCCAAAGAAGGCGATGGCGATAAGGCAACGGAGGATAATCCCTCCAAGAAGCAATCCAAGCACCGGCATCAGCGGCGCCGCTCTAAGTCTCGCCATAGCAAAAGCAGTGATACCGGCACAATAGAAAATAACGCTCCGGATAGTGCCAAAGACGAAGACAATCCCCTCTAGCCAGGCCTCGAGTAGGAGGATGAACAAGCTAGCCCTCAGGAACAGGCAGCAGACGGAGAATCAGAGGATGGCAATTACATGCCTCTCTCCGAAGACGAGGTGAGCCTTGGCGACGAAGAATTTATCGTGCCTGAGGATCCCGTCGTGCAGGAGCGCTTCAAGCGCTGGCTTATAGCCAAGGCAAATAGCCTGAAGAAAAAGCAACAATAGCTTCGAGCTGATCAAGATCTGCTAGCGGATAGATGGACTGAGGTCCTGGCGGCCGAGGAATACGAACTCGAGCGCCCAATCAACAGTTACCCAAAACGCAGGTTGCTACCCCAACTCGAGGAGGAAGCACTAAAACTTGCATTACCAGTGTATGATGCGGCTGATCGGCCACCTCGTGGCCGAGACAGAGGGGCATATCAGCCCGAAGTCCAGCCCGCACCCCGTCGCCAGACAAACAAAAACACCAAGGCCCGAGGCAACAAGCAGGACCTGCGAGACTTATTGAAAAACAAAGCAGGACATACAAGATCGATCTACGGATCACGGGGGCGCGCCCCAACGCGTGACGATGATCGTCACGCCAGATACACTAAAAGCAAATCCGGCCGGGCCGAATACAGCAGACAAGACTCGTATGAACTACGTCATGACATAGCCCGACACAGAGGCGCCGCACACCCGCTATGCTTCACTGATGAAGTAATGGATCACGAATTCCCAGAAGGATTTAAACCCGTGAACATTGAGTTATATGATGGTACAAGAGACCCCCCGGTATGGATCGAGGATTTCCTCCTCCACATCCACATGGCCCGCGGTGACGATCTACATGCCATCAAGTACCTCCCACAAAAACTCAAAGGACCAGCTCGGCATTGGCTGAATAGCTTGCTAGCAAACTCCATTGGCAGTTGGGAGGATTTGGAAGATGCATTCCTTGGCAACTTCCAGGGCACTTATGTGCGACCACCGGATGCTGATGACTTGAGCCATATAACTCAGCAGCCAGGGGAATCGGCCAGGAAATTCTGGACCCGGTTCCTAACTAAAAAGAACCAAATTGTCAATTGTCCGGATGCAAAGGCCCTAGCGGAATTTAAGCATAACATCCGCGACGAGTGGCTCGCCTGGCACCTCGGCCAAGAGAAGCCGAAGTCTATGGCAGCCCTCACGACACTCATGACCCGCTTTTGCGCGAGCGAGGACAGCTGGCTGGCTCGCAGCAACAACACATCAAGAAATCATAGCAATTCAGATGCCAAAGATAGTAAGGGCTTCACCGGTCAGCGGAAGAAGCCGTTCAAAAGAAGCAATCCGGGCCTGTCCAGTTTGGACCGCATACTCGATCGCTCGTGTCAAATTCACGGCACCCCCGATGAGCCAGCCAATCACACCAACAGAGAATGCTGGGTGTTCAAGCAGGCCGGCAAGTTGAGTACCGAAAACAAGGAAAAGGGGCTGCATAGCGACGACGAGGAGGATCCCCGGCCGCTGAACACAGGAGGACAGAAGAAATTTCCTCCCCAAGTGAAAACGGTGAACATGATATACGCAACCCATATTCCCAAGAGGGAACAGAAGCGTGCACTAAGGGACATCTATGCGATAGAGCCGGTAGCCCCAAAGTTCAACCCATGGTCTTCTTGTCCAATCACTTTCGATCGTAGGTACCACCCCACTAGTATCCGTCATGGCGGTTCTGCCGCATTGGTTCTTGATCCCATCATCGACGGATTTCACCTCACTCGAGTCCTTATGGACGGTGGAAGCAGCCTGAACCTGCTCTATCAGGATACAGTGCGCATAATGGGCATAGACCCCTCGAGAATCAAAACCACAAAAACCACCTTCAAGGGTGTCATACCGGGTGTAGAGGCCTGTTGCACGGGCTCAATCACACTGGAAGTGGTCTTCGGATCTCCGGACAACTTCCGAAGCGAGGAACTAATCTTCGATATCGTCCCCTTCCGTAGTGGCTATCACGCACTACTTGGACGAACCGCATTTGCTAGATTCAATGCGGTACCCCACTATGTGTACCTCAAGCTAAAAACGCCAGGACCTCGCGGAGTTATAACAGTTAATGGAAACACAGAATGCTCGCTCCGCACGGAGGAGCACACTGCATCC
Organism: Triticum aestivum; assembly: GCF_018294505.1. NCBI lineage: Eukaryota > Viridiplantae > Streptophyta > Magnoliopsida > Poales > Poaceae > Triticum > Triticum aestivum. The sequence continues at coordinate 46,378,185 of NC_057814.1, read as the reverse complement.
CTCGCAGTGGAAGCACAAAGCAGCCTTCTGAGGCCAACCGCCAATTCGGCGAAAAGGCCACCGGACACATTCAAGCGAGTCCGGAGTAACCTGCAATAGGATCTCTAGGCACGTTCAGAGCTCGGATAGCAATTTGGCCTCCGCCATAGTCCCAGTCAAGCGGCGAAATTTTGTGCCACGCGTACATAACTACGCACTCAAGATACCATGGGCATAGGCGGAGGCACGGCTATGGCACGACCCACAATGCGGCTCAACCGCCCCAGGGCACGTATACCTTTATCATTTTTTTCCCTTTCAGGACCTTACTCTCTGGAAGACCCCTCCGGCAGTCTGATTGTTGACTCATTGCAGGAAGGAAATACCAAGGAAGCAAGACGCTCTGACGTACAAGGGAATCCCCAGGTGGTCTCTGATAACGATCGAATACCTGTTTTAACATATCAATACGCAGCCTGCCCTTGGATGGGACATGTCAAATAGTCCTATTTTTTGCTTATTGCACTACTTGTATCCGTACGCTTAGACGTATTATTTAAATAACAATGCATAGCATTAGTCTATTATTGCATTTCCTTTTTCCTTGTCTGCTTATTTTATGACAAATTGCACCCGTACATTCTGGTACGACCAGTGCGCCAGGGTCTTCAGTATACCCCATAACACGGCGTGAAAAGTCCGAACATTTTCGACAGTGCAGCACCCCGAACTTATAGCCTTATATGCATCAGCTCTGAATCATGTATGCGGTCAATAGTTGGGTTTGCCCGGCTCCCATGTTTTGGTACCTTACGTTCCAGTATATCGGCTAAGGTAGCACTGGGAGAACTACTGCGATTGTGTCCCGGTTCTTCCGGACGAGCACCTCAGTAGTGAAAGCCGAAAACTGACTGTCGTGATGAGGCGAGAGCTGGTCACTGTTCGAGAGGTCTCAAGTCCTTAAAGACTTTTTCCGCTTCAGGCGAGGAGTCGGCCTTGCCCGACTTAGGCGTATATAGCGCCCCAAATTCGGCCTTCCGAATACTAGGGGCTTCGCCAAAATTTGAAATTGTAGAGTTCTATGGCTAAGTGATAGTGATAAAGCTTTATAGTCCGATTGCCTGGTTCGTTGTGCTGAACACCTCCTTCGAAGGACCCAAAATTGGGATAAATAGTGCTCAGGTTTATCCCGAACACCTCAGTACTAGTTACATGGGGGCCGAAGCCGACGACTGGCCAACTCTCAGATTTTATAAACGGCCGCACAGAAGGTAATATTTTAAATTAGCAAGCGTTGCATAGCGCAGATGAACTCATTTCATATTACAGGATCACATGAGTACATTCATTCAAATATTACATCCTTAGCACATTCCTCCGCCACAAGGCGAGCACCCTTCAGGACACTGTGATAATACTTTTTGGGGTGGCGATGCTCCTTGCCCTCCGACGGCCCCTCCTTCACCAGCTTTTCGGCGTCCATCTTCGCCCAGTGCACCTTCGCCCGGGCAAAAGCCCTTGCGCGCACCCTCGATGCAGACGGACCGCTTTATGACTTCAAACCGTGGGCAGGCATTCACAAGCCGCCCTTGTGAAGCTGGACCGGTTGCTTCAACTGGTCGCTCAAGGGCATTGGGTGTTCTGTCCCAGTATAGTGAGACCAGAACAATTTCTCCGTCGAGCTCCCCTCCTCGGCCCGGTAGAACTCCGCGGCATCCGACACACTGCGGGGTAGATCTGCGAACGCTCCTGGAGAGCTCCGAACTCGGGTAAGTAAAAATAAAGTTTCCTTCACATGCTTGCTTTGCATAATGAATGCCTTACCCACCGCTATCTTCTTAACCGCCTCAATTTCCTGGAGGGCCTTTTGGGCTTCGGCCTTGGCATGTTGTGCGTTTTCGAGGGCCTTCGCAAGCTCGGACCCTTGCGTCTTAGAGTCAAGCTCCAAGGACTCGTGTTTCTTGACGAGAGCCTGGAGCTCTTGCTGCACCTCGCCTACTCGGGCCTCTTGCTTCTCTCGCTCGATGCGCTCCTTGGCCACTTTGTCTTCGGCCTCGGATAGCGCCTTCTGCAGGGCCGCCACTTCGGTCGTGGCCCCTAGCAAAATTCATGACGATCCTATTATTCCAAAACCGAATTTTTCTTTATCAATATTCAGACGGGGTGTCACTCACCTTTGTTCTCTTCGATCTGCCTCTTGGTAAGGCCGAGCTCTTCTTTGGACCGCTCAAGGTCCCGCTTCAGTGCGGCAACCTCCGCAGTACGAGCGGCGGCGGCCAGCAGTGAAGCCTGCTTATTCACATAGACACATTCTGATTAGACTCCTGCGATTACTATTTGATCCTCTATTCGGCCTTTCTTCGCGAACGCCAAACAGAGCATTCGGGGCTACTATCTATGCTGTAACATTTTCTTACAATTTGATTACTTACCTCAAAGACGGTTAGGAGGCTGGCACAGGCTTCAATCAGTCCGCTCTTAGCGGACTAAACCTTCTTGACTGCCGCACTCATAATAGTGCGGTCCTCTTCGTCAATGGAAGCGCCACGAAGCACTTCCAGCAAGTTGTCCGATGCCTCTGGATGGACAGAGGCCATCGGCCCAGACGGCTTGCCCACCTTAGGGAGGGGTTGCCTGACAGAAGCCGAGACCACTGGAGGTTCCGGCGCCGTATTCGGCTTGGGGCTAGACTTGCTGCCCCCGGCGTTAGGGCCCAGGGGAGTCTTGCCACTCGTGCGCCCAGCACCTGGAATGCCGCCTTGGAGCACCTCCGGAACTGTCTCCCCTTGGTTCAGTTCCCTTTGAGACAACACCTCGGCATCGTCCGTAGGGCGGGGAGAGGAGGCAGTCGGGAGTGAATCGCTGTTCATATCTGACGGGCCCAAAGAATCATCCGACGAAGATACGTCGATATGGGCTCGGGATGGACTGCATAATCATGTTCGGTGTGATAAGAAGCAGTACAATAAAACATACCAAGAATTATTATGGTATCCGGATACTCACGACTTCGCCAGGGGCTTGTCCCTGGGTAACCACTCCTCGTCGCTGAAAGCGGCCGTCGTGGAGCAGTCCGGGAGGAGGGTCCTTCCCTTCTTGGACCCTTCGGCCTCCCCTGATGGGGCGGCCTTCCTTTTCCTGCCCCCCCCCCCCGGCTGGGGGGGAGAACTTTCCTCTTCCTCCTCCTCGTCTTCGTGGGAGGAGTGCGCCTCGGTGTTTTTGGACGATGAGTCCGATATAACCTTGCACCGGTGACCCTTCCTGGTCCCCGTGGCCTTCTTCTTGGCCTTCTTCTCCGGCACCTCATAAGGCACCGGAACCAGCATCTCCGTTAGGAGAGCATCTGCTGGATCTTCGGGCAGGGGGGCTGGACAATCGATCTGCTCCGCTGTCGCTACCCAGTCCTGTTAAATGGCGTGGAGGCTTACACCCCGCGCATGGTTATACTGGGCAAAAGAACATCTTATGAGATATAAAAGACTTACCGGATTGGCAGGGCGCTTTGCGCTGAGTCCGCGGTCCTCGGTAAGGGGAGGAGGTACCTCGGCGCCCTTGAACAGCACCTTCCAGACGTCCTTGTGCATCGTGTCAAAGAGCTCTCGCAGCGTCTGGTGCTTAGCCGGGTCGAACTCCCATAAATTGAATGCCCATCTTTGACACGAGAGGATCCGGCAGAAGAGCATGACTTGGACCACGTTGACAAGCTTGATTTTCTTGCTTATCATGTTCTTGACGCAGGTCTGGAGTCCGGTCAGCTCCACCGATGAACCCCAGGATAGGCCCTTCTCTTTCCAGGAGGTGAGCCGCATGGGGATGCCAGATCGAAATTCGGCGGCCGCCACCCAGTTGGATCGAAATTCAGTCCGCTCAGTGATGTAGAACCACCCCGATTGCCACCCCTTTACGGTCTCAACATAGGAGCCTTCGAGCCAGGTGACGTTGGGCATTTTGCCCACCATGGTGCCTCTGCACTCCGCTTGCTGGCCGACCACCACCTTCGGTTTAACGTTGAAGGTCTTCAGCCATAGGCCGAAGTGGGGCTTGATGCGGAGGAAGGCCTCGCACACGAGGATAAACACCGAGATGTTGAGGATGAAATTGGGGGCCAGATCGTGAAAGTCCAGCCCGTAGTAGAACATGAGCCCACGGACAAATGGGTGGAGGGGAAATCCCAGTCCACGGAAGAAGTGGGTAAGAAATACCACCCTCTCATGGGGTTCCGGAGTAGGGACGATATGCCGTGCATCTGGTAGCCGGTGCGCGATATTTGCGGCCAGGTATTCGGCTCCCCGGATCTTTGTGATGTCCTCCTCCGTAACGGAGGAGACCATCCACTTGCCTCCCGCTCCGGACATGCTTGGAGTGGTTTTGAGGAGAAAATGTGAACTTGGGCGCTGGAGCTCGAGTGCGCAAGAATGGATGAGCGAAGAAGAAGAAGGCGTGGGTGAAAAAGATGAATCCTTGTCCCTTTATAAGGGCGGAAGAAACTATGCGCCTCCCCACCTGCTTGGTAAACTCGCTTATTCCCCAAGCGCCGTAATTGATGGCGCGGTTGGGTTACCCAGACCCGTATTGATGAGAATCCCGTGATACGGGGACACGATCTCTGCTTCGACAAGACGTGCCAATAAAACCGCCTCGCAACACGTGCAGTGGCAGGCTGGGAAAAACGGTTCGTCATAACCAAACCACGGCAGAACGTCACGCTATGAAAAGTTGTCAGCAGATTAAGATTTGTGAAAATATTATACTCTCTATGGTGGTGTGTGGAATTTATTTTAAAGAGCCGGACACGATCCTTGTGTTCAAAATCTTCTATGGAGTATTCGGAGGAGGAACCCGCCTTGCAATGCCGAAGACAAACTGCGCGCCGGACTCGTCGTCATTGAAGCCTTGTTCAGGGGCTACTGAGGGAGTCCTGGATTATGGGGTCCTCGGACAGCCAGACTATATACTTCTGCCGGACTGTTGGACTATGAAGATACAAGACTCAAGACTTCGTCCCGTGTCCGGATGGGACTCTCCTTCGCATGGAAGGCAAGCTTGGCAATACGGATATGTAGATCTCATCCCTTGTAACCGACTCTGTGTAACCCTAGCCCCCTCTGGTGTCTATATAAACCGGAGGGTTTAGTCCGTAGGACAACAACAATCATAATCATAGGCTAGCTTCTAGGGTTTAGCCTCTACGATCTCGTGGTAGATCAACTCTTGTAATACTCATATCATCAAGATCAATCAATCAGGAAGTAGGGTATTACCTCCATCGAGAGGGCCCGAACCTGGGTAAACATTGTGTCCCCCGCCTCCTGTTACCATCCGCCTTAGACGCACAGTTCGGGACCCCCTACCCGAGATCCGCCGGTTTTGACACCGATAGTCCGCCTCCACCTTCTCCACCACCGCCATCCTGGACCTAGCTTTGTCCAGGCGGGCACGGTGGAGCGCCTGGAGCCTCCAGAAGCTGGCACCATGGCCTGGAGCAGCCGCTCCTCCTGGGAGCCATCGCCACCAACGCTCGGCTCGTCGACGACCTCGAGTCCTGCGGCGGCGAGCACTTCGTCGTCAAACACCTCTCCCTCGACGGGGGCCCTGGTGCTCGACGCGCCGGGGAGGTGGAGGAAGAGGTCGTCGCTCACCTTCAGGTACCTGCCAAAGCTAGAGGCAGCGGAGGAAGAAGGCTGGTCATCGACCACCTCCTCCTCGGCAGCAGCCTTGCCGGCCTCTTCGGCAGGCCCCTTGCCATCCTCCTCGGAGGTAGCCTTGCCGGGCTCCCCGGCAGGCCCTTTGGCGGCGTCCTCCGTAGCGCCCCTGGCGGCCTCCTCGGCGGCAATCTTCTCGGCCTCCGTCGCGGTGTTCTTGTTAACGTCCTCGATGACGGTGTCCGGGTCTTCCCGGTCCGCCGAGAGAGGATCTAGATATCAAGAAGAGGGTGAGGTGAAGCCAATACCAAGAATCGACAAAAAAGAAGAAAGAATGGGGGCGTAAGGCCAGGAACATACCAGCGCCCGGCTGGGAAGCAGAAGCCCCCTCCCCGCCAACATTCAGCGCCGAGGCGAAGCCACCGACGCCCAAGTTCTCCTCCTCCTCCTCCATGTGCGTGGGCTCGGTACTTGGCACCCTTGCAGGGGACGCCCCTCGGGGCGTCGTGGTTGATGGGGATGGCGTGTTGGGAGTAACCCTCTGTGGCTCCTCCTGCTGCTACTCTCCTCCTGCATACGCAGCGAGGTCAGCGCCAAAGCATCATACCCCTGACACATGTCGACGAGTGTGAGTGATGAACTTATGCTGGGGGCTGCGCTGGGGGCTGCTGTCCGGGCTGCTCAACACCACCAGTGGCGCCCTTGAAGCACCAGCCGGGGGCTGGCCGCCCGTTGTCGGTGTCAAAACCGGCGGATCTCGGGTAGGGGGTCCCGAACTGTGCATCTAAGGCGGATGGTAACAGGAGGCGGGGGACACAATGTTTACCCATGTTTGGGCCCTCTCGATGGAGGTAATACCCTACTTCCTGCTTGATTGATCTTGATGGTCTGAGTATTACAAGAGTTGATCTACCACAAGATCGTAGAGGCTAAACCCTAGAAGCTAGCCTATGATTATGATTGTTGTTGTCCTACGGACTAAACCCTCCAGTTTATATAGACACCGGAGGGGGCTAGGGTTACACAGAGTCGGTTACAAGGGAGGAGATCTACATATCCGTATTGCCAAGCTTGCCTTCCACGCCAAGGAGAGTCCCATCCGGACACGGGACGAAGTCTTGAGTCTTGTATCTTCATAGTCCAATAGTCCGGCTGAAGTATATAGTCCGGCTGTCCGAGGACCCCCTAATCCAGGACTCCCTCAGTAGCCCCCGAACCAGGCTTCAATGACGATGAGTCCGGCCAACTGATTGTCTTCGGCATTGCAAGGCGGGTTCTTCTCCAAATCCTGAGTACCTGTTGAGTAGTGTCCGGCTTCCCATAAATGTTTGCACACCTTGGCTTCCGTGCCTAATAATGGCTATCTTACACGTGTCGAGCGGAGTCGAGAAGCCATGGCATTTTTACATTTGCCACCCTAGCCATGTGAGTAAATCGTCTATTTAAAGAGCCAGGGATCCTTAGATCCAGAGCACACCATCCTCCCACTTCGAGTATCCATCAGAGCATGCCCGGAAAAGTCCATTCCATCATGGCCGGCCATCGCAGCTCCTCCTCTCGCTCCCGTAGCCCTAAGCCTGGCAACTGTAAGAAGTGTTCCGTCTCCCACAGACAGATAGTAGAGTTACAGACCCAGGGGTTTCTCCCTCCTGCGTATATGGTCCCCGTCCGAGCTGGACTAGCCACTTATAATGGCGGGGAGCAAGCGGAGAGCTTTCTCAACCCATCTATGGGGTAGCGGGTATGCCTTGTCCCTTACTTATTTAGGGGACTTGGATTTCCAATCCATCCGTTCCTCCGCGGGCTCCTAGAGTTCTACGGCCTCCAGCTGCATAATTTTACTCCCGCCTCCATATTACACATCGCTGGCTATATCGCCCTTTGCGAGCTGTTTTTGGGCTGCGAAGCTCATTTCGAGCTATGGAAGAGGCTATTCTGCCTCGTACCCCGTACACAGGAGGGGTCAATATATCGAGTGGGTGGAGCCGAAATATGGCGCATCGCCGGAACCGGATACCTGTCCGGTACTCCGAAGAAGACATCCGAAGACTGGCCTTCAGAGTGGTTTTATATGGAGGACGTCCCCCTTCCGGACCCTATTCGGATGGGCCTTCCTGAGTTCGACAACGCTCCCTTGAAGAAATGCCGCAGCTGGCGCCCTCGGAGCCCCCAGGAGGAAGATAACGGAGAAGTCCTTTACCTGATGGGCCGGATAAGGACGCTGGCCAAATCAGGATTGACAATAATCGAAGTTATGTCAATATATATAATGCCGGGGGTGCAGCCACTTCAATATCGGGGACAACCCATGTGGCACATCAATGGAGAAGACGATGCCACCCGCTGCGGTCGTAAAGGTCCGGACTCCGCTGCTCTAGCGAAAATACTGTCCGGTTTGTATAAACGAGAGGAAGAGGAGTTCATCCGCATCAAGCCACGGGATGGATTCTACATGTACAACCCCCCAAACTGGGTGAGCTACTACCTTTTACTCCAGACCTTCCCGCATTCTTTGTCATAAATATTTGCTTTGCCATTTCATAGCAGGAACTACAAAAAGCTGTTAGGGAAGTCCACCGCTCGCCTCCACAACCAGAGGGCCCTGACCGGGCCCTCGTCCCCAGACTTGAAGAAGATTCGAACATATTTGTGGAGCTTATTGACAGGACATTCTATCAATTGAGTTGCGACGATGCCATGGTGGCCATCATAGCTGATTATCCTGGACTACTCCCTGCATCGCATGTAAGTAAAACCGGAGTCCCCATCTTCCGAGAGGGATCCCTTTTTCTGCACTTCACCTACCGCACACATATGGTGTCTTACAGGGAAGGCCCTCGGGACGCCATGCCGAACCCGCAGTGACTCACCAACAAGGGGCACCGAAGCCGGGTAGGCTTAAAAGGAAGGCGGTCAGGACTGAGACGCCGTCGCGGAGGTATGAAAAGGAACCCCGCTCCGTGGTTGTCGTCTTTTAAAATATAATAATGCCCATGTTTCCTAGCAGGAAAAACGCTCGCCGGACTATATCCAGAGAGGTTGTCGGCCATGCCTCCACCAGTCGGGCTCTAGAGCCGGACTTAGAAGCGGACGCTAACATGGGGCCAATGCCGGATGTTCCTCCTATAGAGGATGCAGATAGGCTGTCCGCTATGAATTACGAAGTGGAGAGTGCCATGAATCACAGGCGTTGTCGGGCCATACTCCGCGACGCTTGTTTCTCCCAAGAGGCATTCGATGCCTTCAACTCGGGAGACGCGTACATCTGAGCTGCTCAAAATGGTCTTGCCAGAGCCACGGACCAGTATGTAAAGGATATACGGGTAAGAAAATCTGATAATTGTGTATATCAGTAGCCCCTGAGACTTGAAACAGTTGGCACAACTGATTTAAGGATCATTGTTTTGCATAGGTTCTTACAGAGAAGAATACCCAGTTGTCTCAAGAGCTGAAGGAGTGCAAAGCCCAGCTTCAGGCCGCAGTTGCCGCAGTAAAGGATTCCGAGAAGGCCCAATCTGGTAACACTTGTTACTATGACATGTACCAGGTAGTATGCGGTATGCATGCAAATCTGACAATAGATTCTGCAGATGATCCTGAAATGAATCCGGAGGTCGTGCAAGGGGATCAGCAACATGTTCCATGACAGTTAAAGGCTGGCGAGCGCGTGCTTAAGAAGGTTAGGCAGGAGAAAAACAATCTCCAAGATGCCAATATCTGGCTGAGTGTTGAACTGAAAGATGTTTGGGCCCAGCTCGCTGACTCCGTAAAGGAGAATAAAAGGCTTCGACGCGGCATTTTTTGTAAGTGCTTAAACGAACTTTTATAGAGTTCGGCGAAGAAACCGGCTAACAGAGTTATTTCTGTAGGTGTGCTGACGGGTCGTCCCGCAGAAGAGATGCCCGGGTCTGCAGGTGATCTTCTGCCCGAGCTCTCACAACTGCACGAACAAGTTCGGCAGGTGATGCATGGCATGACCCAGGCCTTGTGGCCCTCCGCCTCCCTGCCAGGAGGCATGGGGGAGCTTGTAGAGATGCTCAAGGGAGCGCGGCGGCGCTTCCGATTATGGAACATATCTGCATGCCGACAAGGTGCGAGGGAAGCCTGGGCCATGGTGAAGACTCGATATACCAAGGCTGACCCGAACCATATGGCCGAAGTCGGGCCTATGGGGTCTGATGCGAAAGAAATCTCCGTCAGTTTGGTGTATGACCAGGCGAAATTAGCCGCAAAGTATTCCCAACAGGACTATAGGCTAGACAGCCTGTTGGATGTTATAGAAGAAGAATTTAGTCAGTCTAAGTGACTGTGTACTTCAATTTACATATATTGTCCCTAGCCGGATTGTAGATCATTTGCCATGGCGGACCTTTTCGCTTCGACCTCCGGACCCGATAGTCCGGAGTGTATCCAAATACCCGCTTAGTTATGTAAAAACTGGGGTATGCGTGGAAACCAGGCGTAGGGGTCATAAGTGCTTGAACAGACAAGTACCCAACTAGCTATGTTATATTACATGGATAGTAAGAAACATCTTCCAGGGAGAATAGTTCCGTTAAGGGTTCCTTTCCCAGGGTACGCTTGCATTAATGTGCATGTCCGAACTGCGAAAGTAGACACAGGATATAAACATCTGGGGGCGTGTATTATGATAAATAAAAGTCATCTTTTGTTCACCGACCGAATATTCCCTAAAGAACGCTAGCTTTCGGCTTCACCCGGTCTGAGGTACACATCCGGCTGACCCGTCAGTAACAATCGCAGAGGTGCTCCCCTTATGCCCTAGCCGAATTAACGGGAACGTAGGGCATAAACACAAGAGCTAGGCAACCCAGCTTGGCCAATACTTAAGTCATATCGGTGCATATAGTGGCGAAGAAAAGGTACATGTCGAAGAGTAACACATGTGCGAAGGGCATAGAGCCCGAAACATAGCTATATTAAGCTTCTGTATAAGAAGCCCCCAGATATAATCAGCACACCTAGTGCGTCAAGATTGTGTAGTCAAGACACATTTTAACCTTGTAAGGCTGTGAAGGAAAAAGGGAAGAAAGAAAGAAAAGACAGATAGCTAATATATAAAAAATTGTCGGAGGTGAGGAGACGAACACATAGTCCGGAACTAGGCGTAGAACCTTCGAAGTCTGGCTGCGTTCCATGAGTTTGGCTCGAGTCGATTGTCCGATGCATCCCGCAGACGGTACGCTCCACCGGTCAGAACTTGGTCGATAACGAAGGGACCTTCCCATTTGGGCTCGAGTTTGTTCTTTTTCTTCTCTGGTAGGCGTAGAACTAGTTCGCGAACATTATAAGTTTTGGCCCGTACTTCTCTGCTTTGATACCGTCGAGCCTATGGCTGGTAGAATGTGGAGCGGGCTTTTGCCACATCACGCTCCTCTTCCAGGGCGTCCAAACTGTCATGCTGATCAAGCTCGACTTCTTTCTCTTTGTACATGCGCACTCGAGGTGAGTCATGAATGATGTCGCAGGGCAGTACTTGCCTCTGCGCCGTACACCATAAGAAACGGTGTGTATCCGGTACTGCGATTCGGCGTGGTCCGCAGCCCCCATAGTACGGAGTCGAGCTCCTCTACCCAGTGCGTATCTGATTCCTTTAAGGATCGCACTAATCTGGGTTTAATGCCGCTCATGATAAGACCATTTGCTCGTTCGACCTGACCGTTTGTTTGGGGGTGATAGGCGGAGGCATAATCGAGCTTAATGCCCATGTTGCTGCACCAAGTTTTTACCTCGTCGGCTGTAAAGTTTGAGCCGTTATTGGTGATGATGCTGTGGGGGACGCCGTAACGGTGTACAACCCCTGATATGAAGTCTATCACTGGTCCGGATTCCGCCATTTTAACTGGCTTGGCTTCTATCCATTTGGTGAATTTATCCACCATGACCAATAGGTATTTTTTCTTATAGCTTCCCCCTTTAAGGGGTCCGACCATATCAAGCCCCCAGACCGCAAAAGGCCAAGTAATGGGGATTGTTTGGAGAGCGGTAGGTGGCATATGGCATTGGTTTGCAAAAAGCTGGCAATCGACGCAACGTTGAACAAGGTCCTGTGCGTCTGCTCGGGCCGTCGGCCAATAAGAACCTATTCGCAAGGCCTTGCTTACAAGGGCCGGGGCTGCGGCGTGATGGCCGCCAAGTCCAGCATGAATTTCTGCCAATAGTTGCCGTCCTTCCTCTTCGGAGATGCACCTTTGAAGTACTCCGGTAGTGCTTCTCTTATAAAGCTCTCCCTCATGGACCTTGTAGGCTTTAGACCGCCGCATAATGCAACGTGCCTCATTTGGGTCCTGGGGGTAGTTCTTGCCTAGTTAGGTAAGCCAGGAAGGGTTCTGTCCACGGGGCGATGACGGCCATAATCACATGGGCCGAAGGTGTTATCTAGGTGACTGAGCCTCCGATTATGTCAGAGTGTTCGGGATCTGGCATTGTGGCCGGGTCTAGACTATTATTGCCGGTCTCTCCTTCCCATACCACAGATGGCTTAAACGGCCTTTCCAAGAAGATATTAGGTGGGACGGGGTCGCGCTTAGCGCCGATGCGGGCGAGGATATCCGCCGCCTGATAGTTTTCCCGGACCACATGGGGGAATTCAAGCCCCTCGAACCGAGCTGACATCTTGAGGACGGCGTTGCGGTAAGTCGCCATTTTCGGACCCTTGGCGTCGAAGTCTCCATTTATTTGAGATATTGCGAGGTTCGAATCCCCACGCACCTCTAGGCGTTGGATGCCCATGGAGACTGCCATCCGGAGACCATGTAACAGGGCCTCATATTCTGCTGCGTTGTTGGAGTCTGTGTATAGTATTTGGAGTACGTATTGGACTGTATCTCCAGTGGTGGATGTCAGGACGACGCCAGCCCCCAGACCAGCCAGCATTTTAGAGCCGTCAAAGTGCATGATCCAATTGGAGTACGCGCCGTACTCTTTAGGGAGTTCGGCTTCCGTCCATTCGGCGACGAAGTGCGCCAGTACTTGTGAGTTAATGGCTCGCCGTGGTTTGTATATTATGTCGAACGGCAGGAGCTCAATGGCCCATTTGGCAATCCGGCCAGTGGCATCGCGGTTGTTTATTATGTCGTTGAGTGGTACTTCAGAGGCCACCGTAATTGAACACTCTTGAAAATAGTGTCGTAGTTTCCGGGATGCCATGAAGACCGCGTATGCTATCTTTTGATAATGTGGGTACCGTGATTTGCATGGAGTGAGGACAGTGGATACATAGTATACCGGCTTTTGAAGTGGGAACTTATGTCCGTCTGTCTCTCGTTTGACGACGAGCACTGCACTTACAACTTGGTGTGTTGCCGCTATATATAACAGCATTGGTTCGCCGACATTTGGCGCGGCCAAGATTGGGTTGGTGTCCAACACAGCTTTTATTTCTTCCATTCCGGCTGTGGCTGCATCCATCCACTCGAAGTGTTCGGTGCGGCGAAGAAGGCGATAAAGAGGTAGTGCCTTTTCTCCTAATCGGAAGATAAAGCGGCTTAAGGCAGCCACACATCCAGTTAGTTTCTGGATTTGCTTGAGGTCAGTTGGGATAGCCAACTGTGACAGAGCTCTGATTTTAGCCGGATTTGCTTCAATTCCTCTATTGGAGATGATGAAGCCTAAGAGCTTTCCGGCGGGCACGCCGAAGACGCATTTTTCCGGATTGAGCTTGATGTCGTATGTTCGGAGATTGTCGAACATGAGCCTCAAGTCGTCTATTAAGGATTCGACGTGTCTGGTTTTAATGACCACATCGTCTACGTATGCCTCCACTGTTTTGCCGATCTGTGTTTCCAAGCATGTCTGAATCATGCGTTGATAGGTTGCACCGGCGTTTTTGAGCCCGAAAGGCATGGTATTAAAATAGAAGGGGCCGTATGGGGTGATAAATGTCGTTGCGGCTTGATCGGACTCTGCCATCTTAATTTTATGGTATCCGGAGTATGCGTCGAGGAAACACAATGAGTCGTGTCCTGCGGTAGCGTCGATAATTTGATCGATGCGAGGGAGGGGAAGGGATCCTTGGGGCAAGCCTTGTTAAGGTCCTTGAAATCGACACATAGGCGCCAGGATTTGTCCTTCTTTGGTACCATCACCAGGTTTGCTAGCCAGTCCAGATGTTTCATTTCTCGAATGAATCCGGCCTCAAGTAGCTTGGCTAGCTCCTCTCCCATGGCTTGTCGCTTAGGCTCGGAGAAACACCGGAGAGTTTGCTTGACTGGCTTGAACCCCTTTAGAATGTTGAGGCTATGCTCGGCCAGCCTGCGTGGGATTCCTGGCATGTCTGAAGGATGCCAGGCGAAGATGTCCCAATTCTCGCGCAAGAACTCCCGTAGTGCGGCGTCTACTATGGGGTTTAACTGTGCCCCGTTGGATGCTGTTTTTGTAGGGTCCGTTGGGTGGACTTGGAATTTGACTATTTCGCCCGCTGGTTTAAAAGAGGTGGACTTGGGTCTTTTGTCGAGTATCACGTCGTTCCTGTCCACTGTGGAGCGCAGCGCGGTTAGTTCTTCGGTCGCAAGGGCTTCGGATAATGCCTCGAGGGCTAGTGCGGCGGTTTTATTTTCGGCCCAGAGTGCTATGTCCGGATCACTAGCTAGAGTGATGATTCCATTAGGCCCGGGCATTTTGAGCTTCAAGTACCCGTAACGGGGTATAGCTTGGAATATCGTGAATGCCTCCCACCCTAGAAGGGCGTGGTATCCGCTACTGAACAGGGCAACTTGGAATGTGATTTCTTCGGACCTATAATTCTCCGGCGTGCCGAATACCACATCTAGTGTGATTTTTCCTACACATCGTGCCTCCCGACTAGGGATAATCCCTCTGAAGGTCATGCTGTTTTGGTCAATGCGGCTCCTGTCTATTTCCATTTTTCGAAGAGTCTCCTCATAGATGAGGTTTAATCCGCTGCCACCGTCCATGAGCACTTTAGTAAGCCGGAAGGCGTCCACAATTGGACTAAGGACCAAGGCGGCTGATGCTCGGGCTGTTCGGAATTTAGGTTCGTCACTGGCATTGAAGTTTATAGCCGTATTGCTCCATGGATTTATTGCTGCCACGTGGCAGACTTCGGCAAGGCTGCGGAGTGCTCGCTTACGCCTATTATTTGAGGCGAAGGTCTCGAAGACTGTTAATACTATATTGTTATTGTCCATGGGATGGTGTTCTACAGTACTGTTGATGAGGAGATCCTCACCGCTCTTGGCCACCTGCCGGAGTATCCAACATGCTCTAAGGCTATGAGTTGGCGTGGTATCCGGTGTACCATGAATTTTGCATGGTCCGTTGAGCCATCCCTCCAATATAGTTCCACGCCCTGCAGTGCGCTTTTGTTTCTTTGTAATTAGATCGGGTGACTTACGAGAGTACACCCTTTTAGTTCGGACAGGGGGTTTAGTGAGAGCCGGAGGATCCCAGAATTTTGTTTGGGTTTTCCAGGCGCTTTCCATCGCACAATACTTCTGTACTATGGCCGCCAAGTCAGCAAAGTGTGCTATGTCAAGGTGACTTATGGCGTTGAGGATTCCCTTGTTCGTGCAGTTTTTGCAAAAGAACGAAATTGCGTCTTCCTCACGCCAGTCCTTGACCTTGTTCATTACAAGGAGGGATCTGGCCCAATAGTGATGTACTGTCTCTTGGGGCTCTTCTCTAATGTGGGAAAGATCATTAATATCTGGGTGGGTGGGTAGATTTAAGTCCAAACCCTGACCCGATCTGAGACCCAGGGGCGGGGGAGTTTCCGAACTTAGAAGTTCAGGCTCCAGGATGTTGCCCAATAGGTCTGGCCCGCTGTCTGATTCTAGGTTCAAAGCTTGGGCAATGTCCTCCCGTAGACTGGTATCCGGCTCAAAGAGCTCGGGAATCCGTACATAGTTTGTCCTCAAGATAGAGGAAGAATCGCTGCGTTGCTCCTCCACCACCGCTATCTGATGGGTGACCGACGGAGAGTTAATCTTCCTTTGGTCAGGTTTAAGCCCGATCCGATCATAGTCTATAGCGACTCCCAAGGCGGTGATGCGATCCAAGAGCTCGTTCAAGGACGAGAGCTCCATTGGATCCATCTGCTCGGCGAATTCCGAGCCGACGCGGAGGTTGTTTTTGATGACCCGAGAAGTCATCGTCGGCGCAACGACCGAGCTGGCGGTCATGACGAAGTCGCCTAGTCGGAGAGTTTGGCCTACAGCCAGGGCTCCCCCAGAGGTGATGTTGTCCTTGACGACAAGGCAAGCCATCCGGCCTTATCGTGACGGCACAGTGGAACTCTCAATGAAAGCACCAATGTCGGTGTCAAAACCGGCGGATCTCGGGAGGGGGGTCCCGAACTGTGCGTCTAAGGCAGATGGTAACAGGAGGCGGGGGACACAATGTTTACCCAGGTTCGGGCCCTCTCGATGGAGGTAATACCCTA
Organism: Triticum aestivum; assembly: GCF_018294505.1. NCBI lineage: Eukaryota > Viridiplantae > Streptophyta > Magnoliopsida > Poales > Poaceae > Triticum > Triticum aestivum. The sequence goes on along the minus strand of NC_057814.1, from coordinate 46,362,141 downwards.
CTTCCTGCTTGATTGATCTTGATGATATGAGTATTACAAGAGTTGATCTACCACGAGATCGTAGAGGCTAAACCCTAGAATCTAGCCTATGATTATGATTGTTGTTGTCCTACGGACTAAACCCTCTGGTTTATATAGACACCGGAGGGGGCTAGGGTTACACAGAGTCGGTTACAAGGGAGGATATCTACATATCCGTATTGCCAAGCTTGCCTTCAACGCAAAGGAGAGTCCCATCCGGACACGGGACGAAATCTTGAGTCTTGTATCTTCATAGTCCAACAGCCCGACAGAAGTATATAGTCCGGCTGTCCGAGGACCCCCTAATCCAGGACTCCCTCACCCACCGAGGCCTTGGCCCACTTTACCCTCTGGGCCAGCGTCTCCACATCCCTGCAAGGATGAACACAAGTCAAGACATGCGGCACGGACTGAGGAAACAGAGATGGCGAAAAGGAGCAAGTTGCTTACTCGACATTCATCTCCTCCTCTGTTGCCTTCCTCTTCCTCCTTAGGCTGAGGGACCCGTAGTCGAAGTCGACCTCCATGCCGACGTCTGCCGGAGGGGGGGAGAAGGTGGAGTCAAGCTACGCCTGGTCGAAGAGGAGGCAATTGCCTTCTTCTTTGCCACTGCGGCCTTCGCCAGCTTCCTCGCCGACGCGCCCCGGGTTTGGCGTGCGGACCCTTCCTTGGCCCGCTGCAAAGGGACAGCCTGGCCAGGCTGGACCGGCTCGCCAGAGATGGCCCGCCACAGGACTCGCCAACTTCCCATGGCCGGAGGGTCGACCGCAACGACCTCCTCCCCATCGGCCTCCTTCCCCGATGACTCGCCAACCATGTCTTCGACGGGTGGAGCGCCGGCACCAGCGCTGCTGGCCTCCCCACCGGCCTCCGCCCACTGGGCGAGCTCCTTCTCCTCCGCTTCTTCCGCAGCCTTGTCCTCCACGCTGCCGGCCTCCTCGGCAAGCTTCGCCTCCGCCGCCCGGGCGGCGATGTAGTCGAGCTCCACCTGGGGTGGTGTCCTGGATGAGCCGCGGCTCGTCGGTGACGTACCCCTCGTGCAAGGAGTCGAAGAACTGCTGCACCTGGATGTCTTTCGGCTCGACCCAGCTCGGGTCAGGGCCATGCGCGTTGCAGAGTGGCATCATGGCGATGATGTTGGTCCGGCGCGAGTTGTTGCTCAGCAGGACCACTCCTGCCGGCAAGCGGAATAAAGGCCCCTTGGCAACCTTGTCGGCCTTCGCGGCGGCCCTCGCAGCCTTGCCGGTCCGCTCGACCTCGCTGTCGCAGTCCACGTCAAGCTGAAAGAGCCGCTGGCAGAAGTGAGCGTGCCCCATCACCGTGAAGTTGTGGTCGAGGCCGGGGCGAAGAGCCAGGCCGGCCGCCCCTTGTCGTGCAGCGGAGCGATGCGGCGGCGGATGAAGTCCGCCCCAATCATCTCGAGGGTGAGCCCGGCCTCGGTGAGCCGAAGGATCCTGGTGGTGGCGATCATGAGCTTCTCGTCGTCGGCGTCGACGTCGCTCCAATCGCTTATGCGGACCGGCGGCACCCGGCGAACCTCGCAGAACGCTGGCGGGTCTTTTTCCTCGATCCAGCACCATCGGCCCCGCCATTCTTCCCACCTCTCCTTCATGCCGCCCTCCGGGTACGCCCCCTTGGACCTTGGGATCCAGGTGATGCAACCAGAGATGGTGCCCCCTGGTTGGATCCGAGGGGAGAAATAGTGGCGGAAGAGCGCCGTGTTGGGATGCACCCCGGCGAAGCCCTCGCAGAGGTGCGCGAAAAGAGCCATGCACGCCATGGTGTTTGGAGTAAAATCCAAAAGGTGGAAGCCGTAGGTGCGCATGACGTCGCTGCAGAAATTGGAGAAGGGAGGACAGAGCCCGCAGGGGAAGTAGTCGACGAAGAAAGGGTACCGGTTTGGGGCGGCCTGGGCGCAATTGGCGGGGATGACGCGCGTAGCTGGATGCCCCGTCTTCTCTCCCCCCGTCTTCACCCCCCCCCCCCTTACAGGGGTTTGAAGGCCTCCCGGAGCTCGAACACGTCGACCGTCGAAGGAAAGTAGGCGAGCTGCGTCCTCTGCACCGCCAACGCGCTCTCCGGCGGCTCCGCCGCTCCGGCGTCCTTGGCCACTCCCTTGCCCTTGGTGGATTTGGGCACCATGGCGGCTAGGAGGAGCAAGAGACAGAAGGCGGTGGGGGCGCAGCGGCTGCGAGCAAGAACGAACCTTAGGAAGGAAGGAGAAGGGGGCGGCGCCTCTGAGATTGGAGAAGGTACAAGGGGGTAAAATGAGCAGCGCGCCCGCAGTTATTCCCTTTTACGGGGAGGGCGCGGGCCGCCTCTTTTCCCATTAACCACGATGTGACGCATGCGTGCGGGAACCACCCCACGCATGCCGCCCACGTCACGCGCCCCTCCCCCACGTCGCGCGTTCAACGCGAGTCATGGGGAAGCGCAGTAGACGGAAAATTACCGCGGTAAAATCCGCCCTCCTGCCCGCGCACCATTCTGGGCCTGGCCCAACAACGTGTTGCGCTTATGTGTGGCCCAGGCCCGGGGGCTCCTGTCGGTGTACAAAAGTAGGGGCTCTCCTTTTGACCCCTTTACTTGTGCACAGGCAGTCAGAGCCACGCGCCACGACCACACGTAGCAGGGCAGGGGAGGGAACCGGAGAGAAGCCGAAGCACAAGATGCCCAAGACAACGCCAAAGCCAAGAACACAAAGAGGCAGAAGGACGGAGCAGGTTCCCCCGGCAAGACCCTTGCCGGGGGCAGCCTCAGTAGCCCCGGCAAGACCCTTGCCGGGGCAGCATGCCCAAACACCAACAGAGCGAGCCGCCCTTGAGCCACAGGTTCCAACCCAGCCGGCTACGATTGGACCAGGGCTCGGGAGGCACCTCTGTGGTGGCATGCAGATCTTTGTCAAGACCATAGATATATGAGATCAAGATGAGGACCAGAAGACGGCGACTCTCGGCGGGATCCTTGCCGAGGAAAGCCACAAGACCCGCGGCAAGATCCTTGTCAGGGACGACAGCGCGCCTCGGCAAGACCCTTGCCGGGCCCCCGGCAAGGCCCTTGCCGAGGACATTAGCAGGGCCACCGCCAGGGCCGCACCAGCCAAGCTTCCACCGCCGTTCGCATGTGGCTGCCAGCCCAACCAGCTGGGCTGGCACCTGCGTGGCAACATGTAGTTCCTAGGCCAGATCAGCAAGCACATGCGTGGCGGCATGCAGATCTTCATGAAGACCCTACCGCCGCGCCACCTCAGCTGCCTGCCTGCCTACATGGCACCGCATGCATCGCTGGCCAGGGCGCGTGTCGAAGCGAGGGCGAGCGACGACGGATGGGACGGGCCTTTCTCCCATCCCCGATAAAGCTAGGGGACACCTAAGCAAACGCATTTAATGCGTCTTGTCCTGTAATACGAGCGATAAGCTCGCAGTACTGTATGCCTTTCCACCTCCTGTGTGTCACTGTGGCAGCCCCTTCCAACTATAAAAGGAGGCCCTTGGCATACTGGAGAGGGATTCGGCTCTTCGGAACTACTCAGCCACCGTAGCTAGTTCGAGGGCTCAAGAACACTCAATACATCCACCAAAGCAGGACTAGGGTTTACGCATCCTCGCGGCCCGAACCTGGGTAAACGATCCTTGTGCTGATTACTAATCCTGCTCTTCTCGCAACCCTGTGCCCCAGCATCCGTAGTAGGGATTCTTGTGATCCCATAGGTGTCGTTTCCCACCGACATAAATTTCGCGAAGTTTTCAACCCCCTCGACATATGCAACAGAGAATATTCAAGCAGAAGTTATCCAAGTCCTGTCCATCTGTTAGACATACAAATTAGTTCTTCTACTAGATAATACAGGAAAAACATACATGCTTTTTTATGAAGTCCAGAAGAAAATACCTAGGTCGATGTCTAAAGCTATGGCAAGATATTTGGACGCGCAGATCTAAGTAACGCAAGATATGTAAAGCTAATTCAGCAAACAGATTTGAGTGCTAAATTATGGCAGGCTGTTTCAGGAGTCAATGAGGCCGAGCGCACAACCATCGAACTATCGAAGGCCATCGCAACAACAAAGATCGAGTATAAAACGGTGTAGAGCTATTTCACCTAACAGATTGGCTACTAGACCATGGCAATCTACGTCACAATAAATATATGGCAGGATATTTTAGCAACTAATCGGCCTTGGCATGCCATCTCAGCAAGCAGATTGAGTGCAGAACAGGGCAAGGAAGCTTCTTAAGCAGAGCACATTGACGGTAAACTACTTCGGCAAACAGTGAGATTAACAGCGTCTATCAGCTAACATTCAGCGCTACACCGACATGCACGGGGCCTCAGTCTAGAATGCGCGTACCGTGGGAGAAGCTGACCGCCGTGCGTCTCCACACGAACGTCGCCAGCGGTGGCGGCGCTGACCGCTGTGCACCTCCACAAGAACGTCGCCAGCGGTGGCGGCATGGCTAGAGGACGGCAGTCTACGAGAGCATACTGTGGGAGCGAGAGGATCGCCGTGCGTCCCCTCGACGAACCGCGGCGCCGACGTATCGGCGTGGTGGGTAGGGCGGCTTTGGCAGAGCGAATGGAGTGGAGGGGGACGGGGGGGAG
>NC_057814.1:46355130-46357082 GCF_018294505.1 Triticum aestivum | reverse complement strand
CGGCGGTTGAATCTAGCATTTGGGGGCAATTTTTGGGTGGGGGGAGGATTTTTGCGCGGTGGGCGGGGGGGAGTTTGGCGCATGGTCGGTTTCTCCAAGTGCAGTCCCACATGTCAGTGAAGAGGCAAGCCGAAGCGCGTTCCGTTTGCGTGAGCCGTGTGCAGGACCTAACGTGTGTGGGGTGCAATGCGACCGCGACAGGGGTGTTGTGAGTGTACCGCCTTTTTTCCTTTCAAACTAGGTGCTTCGCCCCCTCTAAAACAAAAAACCTGTTGCTTCACGTGATCCATCGATACTACTACTAGTAATCCGGTAATCCTGACTAAAACGGCGCGGCCGGGTCTTTTCCCGCGCGATATGCTGGGAGGTTGGCTTAGTTGAGTTTTTTAGGATGATTAATGCTACACCTACGTAGTCCCAGTTACGTAATTAACATAATGTGAAACGTGTAAGCTATTGATTGTAGATTGGGGGGAGGGAGGGGCCCACCACCATGAAAATCAGGGGAGGAGAGAAGAGGCAATTTACGTTAACCCTTTCGTAGGTTCCCGTAGATGTAGAAAAATGTGAAATGTGTGAATGTGCATTTGTAGATAAGGCCTTCCCTCGTTCATCCTTTTCTCCCACAAGATCTTGATCTTTCGTGCAATGCACGGGCATCTTGCTAGTACTCCTACAATATACTATATTATTGTGAAAGTTCATATACACCGGCCGAGATTAATGCAAACGCGGCAGATTTTCATTACATTTCGAACTTTTATAGGACAGAAAAATAAAAGAAACCCGACCCTAAACCGATTCTACGGCGGCGACCGACGTCCTCCATCTATGATCTCCATCTACGGGGGCGGGGTTCAAGACCCGTGAAGTGAAGGTGCGGTCTCCGGCGAGGAAAAGTAGAACACGGGAGAAGGACCGGCCAGTTGGCACACCATGCACTGCCGCCTCCAATTCCCTACTCATCCTCGGAGGAGTCCCCGACCTCGGCGGTGCCGGACGTTGGACGGCGGCAAGTAGGACGCATGGCTGATGGTGCTCAAGTCGTCGGCCGCCAGCGTGGCCACCGCTTGTGCGACAACTTGAGCGAGGGCGGCGACCTCGAGCTCCATTCCCGAAGACAAGCTCTCCTGCAGAGCGTTCGCGCTTGCGTTCATGGCGGATGTGGTGCCAGGTAGGAGGACGATGCGCTATGGTGTGGAGGTTAGCTGGGCGTTGCCGCTTTAAGTAGCGCATTCCGGTGAGGCCAAGCGTCCTGGTGCGTCATTAAGTCACCGGAGTTGGTTCCTCGGGCACCGAGCCTCTTAACGATGGCATACGGACGAATGGCATGAATGTGGGTACCTGGTGCCGGCTGGGAACGCACCACGCGACGGCGCGAGGGACGAGGGTTTTGGGTGTGCCAGGGTAGTCAGCTGCGGTCGTGGCAACGTTGGAGATGCCCTTTGCTCACATGCGATCGACGCATGTCATTGTAAAAGCAAGACGACCCGGCATGGTCTCAGGTCCTGAGGATGTAGTTGGCCGCGCTACACCACTCCGCGGACGCGTTGGAATCCACTTCTTTGCCGTCTGCCAATTCTTTGCCATCAGCCAGCGGACGGCAAAGAATGGCTTTGTCATCAGGCACCAGAAAACTGACGGCAAAGAGACAGCGGACGGCAAAGGAAGGCTTTGCCATCAGCATATCTTTGTCGTCCGATAGCCGACCGCAAAGAAGCTTTGCCGTCCGCTAGCTGACGGCAAAGAGGGTGGGTGGCGGGCATACGAAGGCGACCTAACGGCCGTCTTCTTTGCCGTCTGCTGGCTGATGGCAAAATCTCGTTGCCGTCCGTCAACAGACGGCAAAGAAGATGGCCGTTAGTTCGTCCGTCTCCCCCCCCCCCCGGCCCCACCCCACTAGGTACGCTCTTTGCCGTCGGCTAGCAGACGGCAAAGAGCTGTGACCTAGC
>NC_057814.1:46279340-46354647 GCF_018294505.1 Triticum aestivum | reverse complement strand
ACTGCCCCGCCCCCGTCCCGAGCCGCCACCGCTCGGCCGCACCGCCGCCGCTCCGCCTCTCATCGTGGTGAGTTTTTTTCTGGTTTTTTAGATTTAGTTTATATTTGTTTAGTTTACGTTAGGTTAGTTTAGTTTAGGTTATTTAGTTTAGTTTAGGTTAGCTTAGGTTAATTGAGTTTATTTTAGGTTACATTTAGTTTATAGTTTTGTTTAGGTTTTTTTCTTGTTTTTAAGAATAATCAAGAAAGATGAAAAATAAAGAAAAAGAAGAAGAGGAAGAAGAAGAAGAAAAAAGAACAATAAGTAGTAGAAGAAGAAGATGATGAAAAAAAGAAGTAGAAGTTGAAGATTAAAAAAAGAAGTAGGAAAAGAGGGCGCCCGGGAACGAGCGGGTTAGGGGGTTCCTCGGTGTCGATGGAACCCTAAATAGCAATTATCGTCGGTGCGAGGTACATGTGGCCGTCGGTGTCGAATACTACATCCACGTCCCACAAGTGACGCCGACGTCCGGCGTCCCAAAGCAACTGTTCTCAGCGTCGATGGCGGTCGAACACCTCTGCGATGGCGGCCTCGTTATCCATGGACAGCCCGAGTATGTGTAGATTGGGTTTGTTTTCCCATATGCTGCTCCAGATCCGATGCAGAATTTTGTCAGTGCCTCCCTGTTGTTCTCCGGGTACACATCCTCTCTGCTTATTGCCAAGATGTGTATCAGGAGAACAGCGGGGAGGTGCTTCCGAAATTTTGCGTCGGATCCGGAGCAGAGCAGGGGAAAACGAACCCAATCTACACATACTTGGGTGGGATTAGGACATATCTTTACCTATTAGCGTGTAGGTTGCATGGACGTAATAAAACTGAAAAACTCCATTAACTGGTGGATATGGTTTGCTTAATTATGTATATATTTCTTGTGTGTCCAGTAGGAAGTCAATACGAGTGATCGTGCATGGATGTACACCGGTTACACTAGTCAAAAAGTTTGGACTGAGGAATGGTTAACAAAAACCAAGGGGTTTGTTAGAGCCGCATTTGCAAATGGCCAGGAATTAAGCTGGTGCCCCTGTGCCCGTTGCGACAACTATAAAAAGAGGGACAAGCTTGAAATGAGTAAAGAGCTGCAGAAGTTTGGTTTTACGCCTGGTTACACGGTCTGGACATTACATGATGAGTCTGCCCAACGTGCCAGAGCCGAGGTTCATTGTCACATGGTACCGGGACCGCAGACATGGTGCAAGACTTTGATGATGCTCGGGACTTGGACGAGGAGATGGAGGAATCTGCAAAGGCCTTCACTGAAATGTTGGAGTCCTCAAAACGTCCTCTCCACGAGCACACTGAGCTTTGTCAGCTGGATGCCATCTCACAAATAATGGCTTTGAAGGCTCAATTCAACTTGGGCAGAGAATGCTATGACGCGATGATGACAGTATTCAACCGATTTCTACCCAAAGGCCATGTGCTACCTCCAAAACTGTACCAGTCAGACAAAATCCTCCGTGCTCTTAAGATGCCCTATGAGAAGATACATGCCTGTGAGAAAGGATGTGTCTTATTTAGGCTTCAGTATGAGGACTTGAACTATTGTCCCATTTGCAATTCTTCCAGGTATGTTGTCATAGACAACGGTATGGGTGAGAAGACGCAGACTAAAATACCTGTTAATGTTCTTTGGTATATGCCAATCGTACCTAGACTTCAACATCTTTTCATGGTCGAAGAGACGGCCAGATAGATGACATGGCACGAATCGGGCAAAAGAACGGAACTAGATGCAGATGGGAATGTGATGATGGTGCACACATCGGATGGTGAAGCGTGGAAGCGCATCGATGCATTACATAAGGAAAACAGGAAGATCCAAGGCATCTCCCCCCCCCCCGGGGCAGATTATGCAAAGAAAGAATATTTTCCTGACGTTGATAACTCTAGGGCCCAACTATCCGGGGAAGAATATGAATGTGTACATGCAGCCGCTTAAGGACGAATTGCAAGAAGCTTGGGATAATGGGTTCAAGACATACGACGCCTTTAGCAAACAGAACTTCATAATGCGTGCCTGGTACATGTACTCGACGCATGACTTGCCGGCGTATGCGCTATTCGTTGGCTGGTGTGTGCATGGAAGGTTCCCGTGCCCCACATGCAAGGGAGCTCTTGAGTTTCGTTGGCTGACGGCAGGGCGCAAGTATAGTTGCTTCGACTTGCATAGACCGTTTCTACATCCTGGCCATAAGTTCAGGAAAGACAAGAAGAACTTCATCAAAGGTAGAGTTGTCAAACACTCTGCACCACCTGCGTTGACAGGCCAATAGACCCTAGATCAGTTAAACGCTCTCGAGCCAGATCTAGAGCGTCCAAGGTATTTCAAGGGGTATAATATGGAACACGCCTGGACTCACAAGACATGCTTCTGGGATCTGCCTTACTTCAAGGACCACCTTTGCCCACACAACATCGACATGATGCACACTGAAAAGAATATCGCCGAAGCCATTTTTGGTACATTGTTCGGCATAGAGGGGAAATCAAAGGATAATACTAAGGCTAGAGTTGATCAAGAGGAGCTATGTGATAGACCGTTACAAAACATGAAAGAACCGAAAGGAAAGGGGATCAACTGGACGAAGCGAAAGGCATGGTTCAAACTTGGAAGGCCAGCTATGAAGGAAATTATTTTGTGGGTGAAAATGCAGTTGATGTTCCCCGATGGGTATGCATCAAATCTAAAGAGGGGAGCGAATCTTCAAAAATTGAAAATATTTGGTCTAAAAAGTCATGATTGGCACATATGGATTGAGCGGATAATCCTGGTGATGTTGCGTGGCTTCATCCCTGAGGATGAATGGCTAGTACTGGCAGAGCTGAGTTATTTCTTCCGTGTTCTTTGTGCGAAAGAACTATCTCCTGGCCTCCTAGAAGAAATGGAACAGGTGGCGCCGGAGTTGATCTGCAAGTTAGAGAAGATCTTTCCGCCAAGCTTCTTTAATCCAATGCAACACTTGATTTTGCATCTCCCAACCGAGGCACGATTGGGGGGGGCGTGCAAAATCGTTGGTGCTACTCAACTGAGAGGATGCAGAAGACGCTTCGAGCAAAATGTAAAAATAAACGTAGAATAGAAGCATCGATGGCAGAGGCATTCATCACTGAGGAGGCGGCAAACTTCGTGACAGCACACTACGAAGCCAAAAATCATCATTTGCATAATCCGAAGCCTCGGTACAATGCTGACGAACCTCAAAAGGGTCAGTCCAACCTCAGCCTATTCAAAGGGAATCTCGCACCAGCCGGTGGTTGGAAACCAGTAAGGTTCGATGTTGAAGAATGGCGGACCATTTCGCTGTATCTCTTCAACAACCTAACAGAAGTGCGGCCGTACATCGAGTAATATCTCGGTACATTGTTTCACAACTTCTAATTCCTTTGAACTTCTCTTATTCCTGGATATTTGATGCAGTCAATACGTCGCCATATTCTCGTGTGGAGCGGTGATCCAAAAGGATTCCGTCGAAGAGTACGAGCTTCTGGCAAAACAATGAGTCGAATATCCCGGTTTCATCTCTTGGTTCAAAAAAAGGGTAATTTCCATTAGACCCTTTCTTTTCTTTGACTAATTTGCGACTAATGCAACAATTCTTTCGTATTAAAATTGTAGGCTAATTCAGAGATTATGGATGCCGAATTGAGACAAGTAGCTAATGGTTTTGACTATAAGGTCCGTTCATTTGACAAATACGACATCAACGGGTATCGCTTTCGTACCTATGGCAAAGAGCTATCTATGGTCGAGTATTATGGAAGAGTTGAAGCAATTTATGAACTTGAATTCTATGGTGAAAACCCACCAAACGTCGTAGTCTTCAGATGTTATTGGTTCCAGCCGAGGGAGACTAGAAGGACTCATGAACATATAGGGCTAGTCGAAATCAAACAAAGCACCCATTTGGATGTTCCCGATGTCTATATTACGGCTCAACAGGTAACCCAAGTTTTCTATCTACCGTGGGCCTGTCAAAGTGATCCAAATCTCAGTGGTTGGGACGTCGTTTATGAAGTGCCACCACATGTTAGACCACCTCCCCCCAATGAAAAGGATTATGAACCTCACATTAACGAAGACACATATGACGAAGGAGAATTCTTCCAAGAAACACGTCTTTCCAAAAAACGTTTCAAGAACCGCTCTACTCCACCCCAGAACATTGAAGTAGACAATGATAGTGAATCCGACTTCACCCCTGAGCTGGAACAAGAAGAGCCGGAAGAAGAAGAAGTTACTGCTGCAGATGACATGTCAATGCTTGAACGATTACTTAAAGGTGGCCTTCCACATGATGATGCATTTATTAATGATGATGATGATGATGAGCACGTCATTACCGATAGTGATGATGATGATGCTTTTATTAATGATGATGACGAGCACGTCGTTACCGATAATGATTATTAGGTATTCAAATTTTAATGTTGTACTTGATTTATATAGTTATTTGTATGATTTATATAGTTGGTATTTATAATTTTCTTACTTTGTATGATTGTTTCTTACATAGTGCCATGGTCTTGATTTCCGTCCCGGTCGGCCCTCGCCCGCTTTATGATTCGGATGTGGTAAATTTTCTTTCATAACTATTTGTTGCATTGCGCATTTATGACAATTATGGCCATCAAGTTGACATAGAGATATTTTAATCTAGGAGGTATGTGAACCGGAATTTGAAACGGACCCTCTTGTCGAGAAGTTAAATTTAGTTGAAAAAGAAAATGAGTATTTGAAAGAAAAAATTAAAAGAATTGAAGAAGAGAAGATGACATTGGAGTTGTATGTTGCCGATGCCATCGATGATCACAAGATGAAGATGAATGCAATGCGCTTGAAGATGGATGCAATGCGCCTGAAGCTTAAGAAGATTAGAAAATATGCCATTGATAATGAGGCTTGGTATCATTATGCTATTGGATCAATTGTTACCTTAGTTGCGATCTTCATCACATTTGTTGTGATGAGGGTAAGTTTTCTCTAGTGTTTTGCTTTACAAATAGATACTTAGCTTATTTCCCTCCTAAATGGCATAATTACCTAAGTTAGATAAAAAATAAGCTATACTTATCTTATTCAGTTCATTTATGACATACTTAGCATACTTAGGTAAAAAATGGCATGATAATCTTTGTTAGCTCCAAAATGATATAGACTTAGCTTATTTTCTTCGAAAATGACATAATAACCTTACTAAGCTCCAAAATGACCTATTTACCTACCTTAGCTCTATAATGACCTACACTTTGCATTTTTACCTAGCTTAGCAATAAAATGGCATTTTTACCTACCTTAGTTAGTAGAAGAAGAAGAAGATAAAGAAGAGGAGAGGAGAAAAGGTAAGAGAAGAAAAAATCTTCTTCTTCTTCTTCTAACTAGTCTTCTTCTTCTTCTTCTTCTAACTAGTCTTCTTCTTCTTCTAACTTTCATCTTTCCCAATTTGTAGATTTGCTTTACATGAGGAAGCTTGGATTCATGGAGTGTACAATTCTTGTGGTGCTTCCTTGTTGTTTATGAAAACTTGTTTGGATATGTATGTCTGTATGGATATGTTGTTGGAAATTTGTTTCTGGTTATGTATATATGGATATGTTGGACTTTGTTGAACTATGTTGTTGGATTGGATGAAATATGTTATTGGACATGCTGTTGGATATGTTGGATATGTATGCATGTATATCTGTGTTTGAAACCATGTCTAATTAATCGGATTTAAATAAAAACAGGGGATATATAGCCTCTTTGCCGTCTGCTAGCGGACGGCAAAGAGGACACGTGGCAGTCACCTGTGCAAACTGGGAACACTGGCTGCCTATTTGGTCATTTTGCCGTCTGCGACCAGCTATGCCGTCAGCCAGCAGACGGCAAAGATTCATACCTCTTTGCCGTCTGCCGGTGGACGGCATAGCTGGACACGTGGCAGCTTCCCAGTACCGCCTAGCTGAGCTCTTTGCCGTCCGTCAGCGGACGGCAAAGAGCATTGACTCTTTGCCGTCTGCTGGCAGACGACAAAGAGCGCCGTCAAACCCCTAATGGCTCTCACGCCACCGCACTGCCGTTCGTAGGCTTTGCCATCTGCTGGCCTAGGATGGCGGATGGCGTAATCCTTTGCCGTCCGTTTTTCAGAAGCGGACGGCAAAGAAGGCCTTTGCTGGCAGGCGTTCATCCGGACATTTTGCCGTCCGCTAGCGGAGGGCAAAGAGTTTTGCCGTCCGTGATCTACGCCTTTGCCGTCCGCCATGGTGGACGACAAAGAAGCTGATTCCAGTAGTCAAAGTATCTCTACTTTGATAAAAAAAAAGTATCAACATTCAACAACACCCAATCAATATTGTTAGATTCGTAGGTACTCCTAGATTTGTACTCGAGATGGTTTCCAATTTGTTTTCAACCACGTGAATGTGCTTGTTCTCGCGCATGCTCTTCCTACTAGGATTTCTCCACGTATAGCCAGTTCAATAGTAACTTTTTTTAAGCTCTCTGTCCAATAGTACTAGTGGAGTACTACCAACATCTGTACTAGAGTATGCAGTACTCATAGTTGTACTCCCTCCTTCCATTTATATAGGGCCCGTGTGGAGGAGAGAGATGTGAAAAAGGGAGTGAGCTCTCATGCAAGAGCCTGACTATATACGCATTCCTAGTTAAATACGTACAATAAATATGAAGAAAGAGATGGAGAGGAGATGGAAAAAAGTACTATACAATAGCCAACCTTATAATTTTTTTTGCGGGAAATAGCCAACCTTATAGCCCACACTACTGTATGAGTGCATATAATAGATGATGGCTATAGATGACATGGCAGTTCCTTATAGCCATCGATTGGCTATCTATCTATCTATACCTATACTAATTACAGACTCTCAAGAAATTACCACGTTAATCAGTAATTAGAAGCCGTTAATCTGGTGGAGCCGAGTTATTACGGTGTAGATCAATCCATAATTTTCTATACCTATACTAATTACAGACTCTCAAGAAATTACCACGTTAATCAGTAATTAGGAACCGTTAATCTGATGGGGCCGAGTTATCGGTTTAGATCAATCCATAATTTTCTCTTGAAAATTTGGTCAACTGTGAAAAAAAACCTGCTATTAATCTACCGATTCTTCCTCCCGTATTAAAAGCAATCTTCCTCCGGCCCGTAATAAAAGCATTCCATTAATCCACCGATTCTTCCTCCCGTAATAAAAACAGTTTGTCTAATTCACATCTAGATGTTTTTAAGGATGTCACATCTAACCTCCCACAAATATATAATGCAGCAACAAGAAATAAAAAATACTAGGACAAAAAAAATAGACTACAAACAGAGTGTACATCAGCTTAGATGTGACATAACTATGTCACATCTAGATGTGTACTAGACAGTCTGTATATAACTTTGATTTAAAAAAAACTCTATCTACTCATAAACTCTAACCGTCTCCTTCCAAAAACAAAGAAAAAAAATCTAATCTAATTGTTATCTCGCCCAATCTCGCAGTGTCACGATCCGGTGACCGCAGACCTCCTGCAATCTCCCGTCATGTCCTCTGTGGAGGCAGCGCCATGGCAATGGATCCAGCTCAACTCCAGGGCCGACGACTTTGAGATGAGTTGGGACGTTACCTTCACGCAGCTCGAGGGGGGCACCAGTACCAGCGCCAGCGTCTTTGTCGGCATCAGCTAGCAGCAGGTCTACACTTTGGCGCAGTGCGGCTCATCAAGATCGAGTGCACGCCATGGCCCCCGGTCAGGTAATCTAATCGCTTTCTTCACTCTCCCTTAATTTTCCTAACAAATCAAACACCGATTTGTGCAAGGGGAATCTCATCGGACTATATGCTTGGCATGGCACCACACAACATACACAGATTGATCTAACTGGCCTCGGCAACATCAGGAAAGCTCATGTCTGATGTTTATTTTAGGCAATGGATGGTAATTTCTGTTGTGCAGGGGATGACGGCCATGGGATAATTCTCTTCTTTAGTTGTTTGTTCCAATCAATAACAGAAGTAAGAGGAAGAAAAGGGAGCCGTCAGATTGTAATGTACGGCAGATTATGCTAGCTACAGTAGCAGCTGAAAGACCCATCGCCGTCTGCCTAGCCACTTGGTGCTTCTCACGATCGAGGACGGCAGAAGAACAGAGCCATGCATGTCTGAGTCCCCATGGCCCACTGCCTCGTGAGCGGCTGCAGGCCTGCAGGGCGTCCTTGCCTCATGCGGCACGCATGGCTGCCAGCCAAGACATCAGTGATGCCAATGACATATGATGCCCGATGGAGGAGGTTCAGTAGCAGCGCATCATGGGAGATGACAGGGGGGTTCTTCAATGCCGGAGCTCGAACATCAATTGTTGCCTGAAGCTGTTAGATACTGATGCATGTGCCCAGTAGTTAGACTCCTCCAAGGATGAAATCGATCCAAAAGTAATCCATCCACCACAACAGCAACATATGCAAAGTGGCCCTTTGTCCAACTCCAATCTTGATCCATCCATGTTTGAGGTGAGAGAACACCTATGTCGTTGTTAAATCTATTTACTGGACTGTACAGATTTATAACTGAAAATGGAATAGCTGATGCCCCCCTGCACAGCTTTTTCGTCACATATGGATCTTATAGACCATAACACTGCAAGTGTGCATTGATGGACAGCGAGGACATATTATTGGGGCATGCAATTTCTGAACAATATTAGCATCCAGTGTCCTAGAATAAAAGACATGGAGAAATCAATCTGGTGAAGAGCTTCTGATCGATATTAGTGATGGGTAAGAATGGTTCCAAAGTGTCTTAAGTAAGAATGGTATATGTTGAAATTTTAGCTTATGATACTTACATGTAGAATGATTCCGAGACATTACTCTCCTTGAATTGCGTATTCAGATTTAATCATGATATATGTGACCAAACCAGGCAACAACACTGAGTGGTCTCAACTTTCAGCTCACATTCTTCCACTTATGCATATGCCCACACAGCTTCATATGTGTTGTTTCTCATACAAGTGTTTGTTGAACCAATCAAGATAGCTCTTGGATTTGCTGTTTCCTATGTAGTTACCATTGCATCCATGCATAAATAATGTTGGTTCCTTGACAACTTTCAGTATATTCATGGTTAATGGAAGCAATAGAAATTTGAAATTCAGTTAACTATATGTCTGTTTTTTTGAGGGATCAAGTGCCAGTCTCTGCCCCAGCTGAAACTTTATTACACAAAGATACAGATCTTTGGGGTATAGGAGGCAGAGATACATAGCAGGCAGCACACAACAAGGTAGCAGATTGACCCAATCTCACACAAACTGAAGCGCTGCACACCAAGAACTCAATGGAGCAGCAGGCAACCTACGAGGAATTATGATAGTTCAGTGTTCAAGGTGAGTGCTGAGCGTCAGAACCAGCTGATGGTTGGAAAGAACACGAGCCATAACAAGTACAATACAACCATATTGGCAAGGCGACAGTGAAGGCGACGAGGCGAAGCAGCAAGCTCTGTGCACATGCATTTTCTCTCTCTCCACTATCCTATTATGTTTTGTAGTTGTGATGATAAAATTCTAACAGATTCTCCCCGAATATAGTAGTACTATAATTTTTTTTTCTCTCAGCAATTGATCTACAAGAGTTGGTTTCTGTGCATAGGTTCTACATCAGCCAAGATAATTAATCCGGTATTACATCTATGTTTACTGTAATAGCTGTATATTTTTACAAATTTTGGTCATCGTGAGTTCTTGCTGTTGATTATTTAATACAAGTGTATTGTCATAAGGTGTAATGTTGTAGCATATTTACTTGCACAATATCATGGATCATCCATTTGGTATTTGTCTTCCAAAATTAATCTGCTTACAAAATCTAACAGATCTGAAGGCGAATTCCTCATTTGGCATTTAGAAGACCAGGTGTCTCTCTCCTGCATGCTGATATATCCTAGACTCAAAGATATATAAATGCAGAAGCTATGCACAGAAGACCAGGTACCTAAGACTTGGATTAAATTATATAACTTGATATTTTACGTCAACATCAACTATGGGTTCCTAAAGCACGTCTATCACTCCCTTCTAAATAGTATGCCAAGTTGATTTGCATTAAGTGCAACTTAGGATATATATATATGAACCCTGACTTTTGTTTTCTTCGGCGAGTGTATTTTGGTATCTGGTAATGTCAGTGTCACGTTATATTTCTAAGTGTATGCTTTTTAACTTAATGATGCTTCTCCTACATTTTTACCTGCAAGGTAATTGTGGCGGTTTCGTAAAGAATAATTCATCCATATAAAGTGTCCTGCAAGGTATTTTTATTTCCGGACGGAGGAAGTAGTATAATATATATAGGAAGAAACTCCTTATTTGCTTCCCATTTTTGATCGCACTAAAGAATACATAACACATCGATTTGGTTGGTGGTGAAAGCTGACAAGCGCAATAGCTAAATTATACCTAATATACGAAATGTTGTTCTAATTCTCTCATGTCACCCGAGCATGGACGTTATTAGGAAAATTCCTTATAAATATAGCAATAGAGAGGAAGTTGTTATCGTGACTAATGACCAGAGGGATATCTTATAAAATGTACAGCCATAGGTATTTGATCAAACATGTCTCCATTTTTATGTCATCCAATTCAACTCGAAACGACATGTTTTGGTTCTTCGACACTATATTCAAAGTTGTTGCTTAAAGTAGTCTTCAAAACAGATAGGTGGAGAAGTTTCATTTTCCTTTTTTAGGAATCACTATGAGGGAGAGCATATCCATCTTAGGTTAAGAAATATCCATAAGGAAGCACCAACCTTATCAATCAGATCTTTGAACCAATGTGTCGAAAGGTCTAAGTAGTTGCAAACATTTCTATTGTATTAGAGAGGAGTGCACAAAGTAAACCGCCTGACCAGTATTTTCTTCGTGACAAATAACAGATTTAAAATTTCTCAATGACTCCCTGCAAAAATCAATGAATTTAAACAAAAGGATATACCCAGGTCATAATCAATTGGTAATATTTCTACTATGTATGTGTTCTTTGACATTAAAATAGCCCGTGCAACGCACGGGTTGACGACTAGTATTATTAACCATGCTCTAATGCGTTTTTCAAAACCGCATTTAATTATTAACAAGATTAATAGTACATGAGATGTATAATGTGAAAATTATATCATTGTAAGCTCCTTTCACATACGTATCCCTGCCTTACCCTCCCTTTCAGTCACTTACTGGCGGACCCCATGCTTGCTAGGCCCCGCATGTCAGTTACTCAATGGGTTCGGCCACGTCAGGGGATCCTCATCCGTAGTATACTCCCTCTGTTTTTATTTACTCCGCATAAAATGACGCAGGCGGGGGAGGGGGAGGGACGTCGGTTTGCTCTCAACTACGGTCCCACAAGCGAGCGAAAATGCAAGACCAAGCGCGTTCCATTCGTTGAGCGATGTGGAGGGTCCAGCGTGCCGGGCTGCAACGCGAACGCGACAAGAGCGATGTACAGTCAAAACCGATTGATTGACCGGTCGTCACCGGAACCACTATTCACACCAGAACCTTCGCTGCTCGGCCTACGCCAGCCACTGCCCTAAAACCACACCTAATCTCCAGCCCCTTCCCCCACCTTTCGATCCCCTAGCCCGCATCAAGCGTCCCCTAGTTCGCCGGAAAGCCATGGTGCGCCGCAAGATCACGTACTACAAGATGCTGACACCGGAGCGCCGCGCAGAAATCGCGGTGGCGGTAGGCGCCAGAGACCTCCGTCCCCAAGCTCGCTTTGCGGCGGGCCAATCCCCGAGTTCTCTAGAGCCAAGCTACGAGGAGGAGCAAGCCGATCCAATGTTCATGGCGGAGCTCGCGGCGCAGAAGGCCCCCGATGGGTATGAGACAATGGACATCGACTTCGTGCCGGCGTCCGAGTCCCCCATGGTGTAGGCGAACCAGTGGTTCAACCTGGAGATACTAAAGGAGGACCGGGAGGCAGAGGCTCAACTCGACGCGGAGTGTGCGCATGCTACTGCCATCGAGGCTCTCCTGCAGGCGGAACCGGATGTCGTGGATGTGAATCGGGCGGCGGAGGCTCAACTTGAGGCGGAGCGCGCGGATGCCGCTACCATCGAGGCCCTCCTGTAGGCGGAACCGGGCGTCCTGGACTTGAACCGGGCGGCAGAGGCTCAACTCAACACGGAGTGCGTGGATGCCGCTCTCATCGAGGCCCTCCGGCAGGCGGAACCGGACGTCCTGGACTTGAACCGGGCGGCGGAGGCTCGACTCGACGCGGAGCGCGCTGATGCCGCTGCCATCGAGGCCCTCCTGCAGGCGGAACTGGATGTCCTCGACTTGAACAGGGCGGTGCTCTCGTCCGTGTAGAGCGCCTGCACCCTCCGCGTGAACGAGTAGCTGGAGGCCGGGGACAACCATGGTGCGGAGACACACGTTGGCAGCTACGGCTGGTTCGCGCCGGCAACCAAAGACGACGAGGCCATCTCGTTCCGCGAGCGGTAATAGTTTTTCTTTATGTTGTTGTTTTTATGGATCTTTTGCTGTGTAAAAACATATATTGTTATGCAAGTCGCCTGACTTGGGTCAGTCTACCATTTCAGGCGGTTGGATGAATATCCTACGTCTCCTAACCCTTCTTCCTCACCTCTTCTTCTTCCCCAACAGACCATCGCACGGGCCGTACGGATACTCCCCAACATGCGGTTGGATAAACATACTCTAAGAACAAAAATTATGTGTCAGCGGTAGGATGGCTGAGTTTGGTTTGTTCACATGCGACAGCACGTGTCAGTGTGGGTGCGTTCCCTTGGTTGGGTTTGTGGTGTGCAGGAGCGACTGTGCATGTGAGGGTGCGGTGCGACCGCGGCGTGCAGGAGCGACCATGTGAGGGTGCGGTGCGACCGCGACAACCGTGCTCATGTGTACCTCCTTTAAATTTTGAAAACTTTAGGCAAGCTTGGCAAAAATGTGTGGTGAAGTATGGCAATGCAAGGCCTAGACCCAAACAGGATAAGTACATAGTACTACGTACTAGGAGTACTAGTGTTAAAAAAGAAAGGCGGAGTTTTCCATCACGGGATTAATCGATACAAATCCTCGTTTCACGTGTCAATTAATGCCTATTTTTTTCTCCAAAGCCCAAAGAGCTAGCCATCTCACTCCTCATCGCTTGATTAATGCAGCGCCATGCAAACCAACCTTCTCACTTCCGCATGCATTCAGGGGATATTAATGTCGTTGGTTGCTAGTACGAGGCAAACCCCATCAATTTTGCCTCGATTAGTGTTAGTGGCCTTTTGGAAATTGTAATTTTGATATACTGGCCTTGTGTACAAAAAAATGGAGGTAGTAACTATATTTGACTTCCTTCCCCATTGCGGTGACGTCGACGATATCTCGAACGTTGTGGTTTGGCGAAGTGCGTTAGACGGAGAACGCCATTGAGGGAGACCATGGTAAGTCGTTCGCAAGTGCCGCCTGCAAGCCGAGACAACCGCCTTATTTGCATCCAGGAAGTCTGTTGAACCAAAGGGCGCGTAAATGTACTAGTACTACTCGTACACAATAGCGTCGTCCGTCCAGCTTAGTGCGGTGAGATGGTTTCTCGAAGAAGACGATGGAGAAGCGGAGTCAGCGAAGAGTGAAATGATGGTTGCTTCGTCCGTGCTTTGTGATTTGACGCCTCACTACTTTGTGATTTGTGATAGAAGGGACAGGGGAGTAGACTCTGTCCTCTATACTGTACATGTGTCCAAGCATGGGAGAAAGAGGAGAGACGTTGCATTTTTCTATTCCTTCAATCAATCAATCAGGGAGCTTCGGTTCCATCCTTTTCACATTTGGCTACACATTGTGGATGCCCTTAACCGTACCACTTGGTTTTGCTTCTGTGTGCTATCTATACAAATCTCAATTATATTGATCTAAAAAATTGTAGAATCAAGATTAGTAAAAAGGAGGTGATTTTGCCGCGCGGATGACAGGGGAGGTTTCTTATTTTTAGAGGACGTTGTCCTGGCGGTTTGCTAACATGCGGTCCCACGTGTCAGTGCTTTACCAAGCCGATCCGCTTCCCACATGAGGCAGAACAACGGCAGAAGCAACACGTGGTTAACTTGAAGAAGATGAGGGAGAAGCGGATTCAGCAACGAGTGAAATGATGGTTGCTTCGTCCCTCCAACTTCTTTTTTAGCATTATTACTTCGTCCCTCCAACTTAACTGCGAGAAAGGTGCAGCTTTGTGATTTGACGCCTCATTGCTCATTACTATGTCGGCGCCATGACTGGGTGCTCACCGCGGCTGCTCTGCACTGTATTCCGGTATGGCACATGCACCCGGTAGCTTGATGCCCCACATGTCGGCGAAAGGGACTAGAAGATTTATGAAAGCGAGCGCTCCACTCTTACGACGGAGGAGTACACGACACGACGGCCCAGTGAACTGTCACTTGTACTGTATATAGTACTATAGTTTTGCTGTTTCGCACGATCCATCGATACAAACCTGATTAAACAGGAAAGGGCAGGATTTTTCCCGCGCGGTATATGATATTGGCCATACATTTCAAAGGCAATTTTAATATATGCAAACTGAATAATTAAGTAACAATATGAAATCTAGTAAAACTAAAAACACATATGATTTATTGTGTTAGAGTGTGGTAGTAGTGTTGTATTGCATAGTTGTTAGATGTAACATGCGAGAACGTGTAGAGATGTAGTTTTGGAGGGCCTACAGAGAGAAAAGCGTAATACGTTCACCGAACTTCAGAATAAGCTGATTACGGTCACTATATACGTTTTGCGGTGATTATACGGTCACTTGCTCACGGTTCAGCATCGGATTGCACTCTGTTGACCGGCCAAATAGTCTGCGTGGCACCATGTTGACTAGTTAAATTGACCACATTCCTTGTGGGTCCCACCTGTAAGTTCACATAGGGAAAAGGTCAGATAAACACAAATTTACGCAGGCGTGACAAGACTCCACCCCGTGCGCGGGAATCACCTGGTTGTGCATGTGTCTGTCACGGCCTGATGTGTGCGCATGCACGTGTAGGTTGAACACTTGAGCGTGAGAGTGTGTGGTGTACTGGTGTCTGCATGCATGCGTGCGTGTGTGCGTGTGAGTGTTGCGTGCGTGCGTGGCTGCGTGTGTACGTGTGAGTGTTGCGTGCGTGCGTGGGTGCATGTGTTCGTGTGAGTGTTACGTGCATGCAGTTCGTGTGCATGCGTGCGTGTGTGTATAATCACCACACCAGCTCATGTGTGTTAAAACAGACGGCTCAGCATACCAATACAAGGCCACCTTGTCCGCTATGCCCGCGGTCATGACTTCGAACCACCGTCCAATATTTTTTTCTCGTTTGTTTTCAGTCTTACTAGCAAGATGCCCGTGCGTTGCATGTAACATCAAGATGCATTTGTATAACTAGTTTATCTTGTGAGAGAAAAGGATGAACGAGGGAAGGCCTTATTTGCAAATGTGGAGAGGTGTGTGAGTATCTTTTTGCAAAATTGTCATAGTTTCTTTCCTATCAGTCAGATATAAATCGGACGACCTATATTACAGGATGGCAGGCACACCATCATCACCAACTCTGTTTTTTATAAGAGTGTATTTTATCCCTACTCTTATAAAAAGCATAGTCGGTGATGATCGTGTGCCTGCCATCCTGCAATATAGGTCGTCCGATCTATATCTGACGGATAGGAAGGAAACTATGGCAATTTTGCAAAAAGATACCCACACCCCTCTCCACACTTGCAAATAAGGCCTTCCCTTGTTCATCCTTTTCTCCCATAAGATAAACTACTCATACAAATGCATCTTGATGTTCCGTGCAACGCATGGGCATCTTGCTAGTATTTTATAAGTGTAGATGTAGAGTAGATACAAGCCGACAGGTGGGCCCGATGGTAGTGAGATAATGTGATGCAACACTAGAGGTGCCACGTGGAGCGTTTAACTGGTCAACTAGTTGTGTCTTGAGCAAATACAGAGTTGTACGGTGAGCCCGTGACTGTATAATAACGACAAAACGTAAATGGTGACCATAATGAGTGGATTCTGAAGTCCAATGTACGTATCATGCTTTCGCTTCAAATACAATGATCGTCAATGTATATATCGCGAGAGATGGATGAAACATGTGTGAATGTACTGGGGGGCTTACTTTTAGAGTACCTGGAGATAGTTTGTGTGCGTACGTGAAAGGTGCGTAGAGGGGGGTATGCGATGGAGAGAGAGATGCTCTTCGTTTCTCTTTATTATGACTAACTTTATATATAGTATAAAAATATACAAATTCAGAGTGCGGAATAAATATCATTGTGGGAACCATGCAATGCAAGCGTTCATACTCCTCCATATATAACTTTGCAATGTTGTATATATGTAGAAATTCTAAAATATTTTTTTGGCCACACTTTATTCAAAAGGAATGTTGTATGCGAAATAAACGTGAAGAGAGGGATTTTTAGATCAATGGGGTACGTGATGTAACATGTGTGAATGTGTAGTTGATGCATTTGGCAGGGCCTAGAGAGGTATGTGTGTGTATTACGTATTCGAGAGAGGCATGGATAGAGGGACCGACAGGGGGGTGTGAGAGAGATAGCACGAGAAATGAGAGTGGTCTAGAGAGAGAGAAGAATATGATGTCTCGGCGAGAGATTCCCTTGAGTGTGTATATGGAAGGGGGGAGTGGATAGAGGCACCAGGAGAATATATTTTTTGGTGTGGTGTCTGTGTTGGTATGTGTGGGTGTGAGAAGATAACGAGACGTGGGGGCAGAGGGTGTGTCACCGCGTGAGGTCCGGTGGGTCGAGGTGAGGCCCTTCGTTCGGTTCCGTCCTGTGCCACATTGGTCAGCTTGTGACGCATTTAGGAAGACCCATGGATGACTAGTCGTACAAGACAAAGATAGCATAATTGTGAAGGACTCTATGTCCACTGACAAAGCCGGCTAGGATTTGTAACCCTAGGTTCTCGGACTAAGGTAACCCCTTTATCTCTGATATTACTATTCATCCAACCTAACTTTAAGGGGCATCCTACAGAATGCTCTGCTAGAATCATACTCGTCGATTAGGAAGAGAGGTGTGAGACAATGCGTGAGAGACAGGCCTAAAGATAATGTGCGTACAGGAGACACGTAGGCAGGTCTATGTATATAGAAAGGGTCGGTGGGGATTGTGCGTGTGTATGCTTGCGAGAGGAAGAGTGCTTGTGATAAAGGTTAGTGAAAACAGTCGTAAATGGTTACGAGAGGGGGGGAGGGTTATATCGAGAGCATGTGTGCGAGAAAGACACCTCAGGAGAGAGTGTGTGAGCATGTGTGAGAGACCACAGATGGAGAGTGAAACTACACGTACAAGACTGTTGTACACATTGATTAAAGATATAAATTGTATCCAAATATTAGGATGGGATCATGATATTTGCAATTCGCGTAAGGAACGGTCATTGATCCATCAGACAGCTAGATTCTATCAAATTTGAGCATGTCTATGTTATTATTTGACACAATTGATCCACATAGCTAGTATTTTGAACTCCAGACAATGCATCGCTTTAGCAATCGAATATAAACGTGAGTATAGTTTATGTTGTGTGTACAAAGCACATTATACATACGAAAGTTACACAATGAACATTATAAATAGCTATCTATGAACTAGCATACATTTGAATTCAACTTAAGGTGGTTTTAAAAAATCGAATTCAACATGTAGTCCATTCAATTATTTGAATTTGATATCATGGCATTTGTAAATCATACCTAAATTATGGGGGCACCAATCTTTGCTTTGATTTTGTACATAATAGCATATGTAGTCGTGTACAAAATAGATTCTAATTTAGCTCCTCCATTCCAAAATAATCGGAGTTATAGGATTTTCAAGTGTCAAAATTTCAAAAAGAAGCGGATAATTTAATGAGGTTTTAAAACATACAAGGTCAAATTTAACATTGTCTATTTAGGTCAATCCTCAAAGTTCAAGAGTACTCTAAACGTGAATGCTTGTGTTTCAAAATTTCGAACGAAGCGCCAAAAGAGCCTCTACTCGCCCGAAACCGCATGGGACCGATGTTTGGTAGTACAAGGAAATTACTTTTCTAATAACTCCGACCTGTGAAACCTACCGGCCCGACGTCCAAAGTTCTAAACCGGGGTAGGTTTGTAGCTTCATCTAGACGCCACGCAACCGCCTCCGAAAAACATTCATACACAATGGCCGCCTAAGTACACATGCGCGCGGCCGAAATCGCTCCCGCCCACTATTTGGGACACCTGGGCTTACCATCCTACCCCGACCCGCAGTAGGCCCGAAATTTAAGTGGGGGGCAAAGTTTGTACTTTCCCCAAATTTCAAACAAGTGCGTCCCATCTTCTGTTCAAAAAAGCCAAAAACAAGCGCGTCCCAGACCGAAACATGGTTGTCCCCCCTCCCCCCCCCGCCCACCCACCCGATTCCCCATTCGTACTCCGTGGGCGCAAAAACTACCTCTCCACCAGCCGCGAAACCCCGGCGTCCTCCTTCCGCCACCCCTTTCCACCCATCAACTGCCGCCCTCCTCCATCACGCCAGAGCCGATACCCCGACGTCGTCGTCCACCGCAACCTCAACCGCAACGCCCTCCATGGCTAGTAGTTGAAGCCGAGGCCGAGGCCGAGCCGTCCGTACCCGAGCCAGTTCAACCACGATGGCGCCTCACCGCTCCCGCTCCAACTTCGCCACCCTCCACCGCACCGGAGTTGTTCCTGCTACGCCGTCCTTCGCCGCCTCGGATCTGCTTCCCTTCCGCCGACATACGACCACGGCAACACAGTCAACAATTTGGTCATGGGTTCGTCCAAGCCTGCACCCTCCAGAACATCGGTTTCCCCGGCAAAAAGAAGAAGATCGGCGCGACATGTGGAGGCGACCACACGGGCAACCGAAAATGGTACTCCTCTTCCCTTATTCGTGCAAATCTTACGTGTCTGCTTGCATGGTATTCATCCCACAGAAGACACTAGTTGACCGCTTCTTCTTGCTACTAGATGTTCCTAGTAACTCGCGATGCACAAGGTTTCTCCTCATATACTATTTCACCTTAGCTAGAGGTCCGTCACCCCCCTGAATTTCAATTCCTAGTCAGTTGATTCCCAATTAACGGAAGCATTCCCCGGCGTAACAGGCGCTAGTCCACCTATTACACCGGGGAAGCAGCGCCTCGGTGTTTATCTTAGGGGCGTGTGGGGCCTAGAGCTACTGGCGCCCGATCTAGAGGTCGGCCGGGATTAAAGGGACGGCCTGGGGGCGCTGCCAAGCACGGCGGTGGTGTGAGGTCGAGGGGAGGGCGGGGCGGCGGAGGCAGGGGTCTGGGCCGGTGGTCGCTGGCGGTTCGAGAAAGATCGTCAACAGTGACTGGTGGGAGGTAGACGAAGGCCATCTGCCCGTTCCTTATAGATCGGACGGTTCATTAAAAAAATTGACTGACCTATTTATTTTTAGTCGACTGTTATCTTGATATGACCACATGTGGTGGTGTGCTGGAGGAGTACCTGCATTTCCTGTGCTCATATATTACAAAATCATACGGAGTATAATCTAATTTTGTTTGCCATGCAATGTTGTAGAGCTATCATATGCCTCCTGTCATTTATTTTTCAGCCACCTGCTATCTGCTACTTTTACAGTGCACTAGTTCTACACACACTTCACCCATACTCTCACTATTGTGTTTTTATGCAACGGTATTTCAGACTCTGCTGCTATGAGAGAAGCAAAAAAGAAAAGAGAGAAGTCGCTCCAGCGTCGTACGCGGATAGGCCAGACACGTTTCAGCCTTATAATAGGTGCAGTGTCAGCAGATGGAGACGGTAAACGTAGCTCTAGAGTTGATGACCTCGCTCGCAATGAACCACCATCCCAGGTGCTTGCTTTAACTTCGTGGTGTCATATGTGGTTGCATGTTCCATATGGTGTCTAGCTTGTATTCGAAAGGCCAAAGTCGGTCTTTATTAAGATAAGGAAAGATATTTTTTACATGAACCACCATCCCGTGGGCACCAGAAGACAAATAGCTAGTCAGGGCACTGGCCGAGCCAGTGACAAGCCCAACAAAGAGA
Source organism: Triticum aestivum (assembly GCF_018294505.1). Classification (NCBI taxonomy): domain Eukaryota; kingdom Viridiplantae; phylum Streptophyta; class Magnoliopsida; order Poales; family Poaceae; genus Triticum; species Triticum aestivum. The sequence continues at coordinate 46,334,485 of NC_057814.1, read as the reverse complement.
GGCATCACCTGGAAGCCAACTAAAAAGCCGCGATGGTGGCGAAGCAGCCCGCCTCCCACCAGGATCTCAGGTCCTAGATGATCATGCTCACCACTTCAGCCGGATGTATAGCTTGTATTGCTTCCAATTTGGTTAAATTGCATCTGCTTAGCTTACACATTATACCTTTGAATATGACATGCCTTTCTGTTTTTGGTACATACTAGTACATCTATGTATTAACCATGTTCTTACATCAAACTAATGTTCTTGTGTATCCCTCATCAATCACTTATGATGAGGCAGTCAGGAAAGTGGATTACTCCTCATTTAAAGAATGCAGCGTCAGCCTCCCGACATGATTCTCAAGAAACAGCAAGGCTAGATGAAGATAGTGAACGTAGCTCTGTAGTTGATTATCGCATTTCCCATACACTAGCATCGCAGGTGTTTGCTCTAACTTGGCAGCGTGATATGTGTTTGCATGTTACATATGGTGTCTAGATTGTAATTCTTCCAATCTGGTTAAACTGCATGTGCTATTCTGCTTAGCTTATACATTATACCTGTTAATGTGACATGCCTTCCTGTATTTAGTACATAGTACATATATCTATTAAGCATGTCCTCACATAAAACTATTGTTTTTTTGTATCCCGCATAAATCAATATGATGAGACACCTTCATTATATGCAGTGTGATATTAGTTGCATCTTTGATATGATTTATAGCATGCGCTGCTTCGAATTTGTTGAAATGCCATTTATGGTGGGACACTTTTAACTTGGCAGAGTCATATTGGTTGCATCTTTCACGTGGTGTCTAGCTTGCATTGCTTCTTATTTGGTGAAATGGTTTCTGCTTAGTTTACACAAACAGTTGTGAATATGTCATGCCGTCCTGCTTTTCGTATTATTTCATCCTGGAATCATGTGTTTGCCTTACATCAAAGTAGTGATTGTCAGTATCATGCATGAATTAGTTCTGAAGAGTGAATTTTATTGCTTTTTCTTGTCGGTTTTACTTGACAATTCAAAATCAATAAAGCGGAAGGAAGTTAGCAAGGCAGCGGATGAAGGTGCTCCTTCCAAATGGAGGGCCTCTACAGATTCTACTCCTCCATCCCCCCAAGATGATTTCCAAGACAACACATGCATAGACACTCAACATAGCTGTGTTGGTGATGAGCACGTCTCCCCTAGTGCACCATCACAGTTGCTCCCTCTAACTTGGCACTGTTATATTTGGTTGCATGTTATGTATGATGTCTAGCTTGTATTGCTTCTAATTTTGTTGAATTTCATCTGCTTACTTTACACATTATACTTGTGACTAAGACACGTGTCCTGTTTCTAGAACATACAATATCTGTCTATCACACCATGTTCTTACATCAAAGTACATTTGTTATGAAGAACTAAATTGTTATTCGTTTTTCTTGTCGGCTTGACTTAACATGGCACAGAGAAAGAGGAAGCAAGACAGAACGACAAGGAAAGGGAAGCAGAACAATCCTGCAGATTCTGCTGGTACTGATGGTGCAATAGAAGGTCAAAGTCCAGCGGAAAATTGTACCGACAGGGTATCCCGTGCTACACGAGCTGCAGAACAAGCCAAACAGAAACAAATAGCTGCCACCAAACAAGCAGAGGCAACCCTAGTTGTTGCAACACCTTCCACAGTACCACCAGCTGCACGATTTACTCGTTGGTCAACTCAGCTAGCAGCACGTTCCCAAGCTCCCTTGCCACCTGACACTACTTCCGAAGCACTCTTGACACAAGATGAGTTGGCAAGATCAGATGAACTTTGTGAGCTTCAACAGCAAGAAGGTAGTTGCTGGAGTCAAGTTACAGTTGCATGCTTCTTTATATGTAGTTCACAGTTTGATGTACACTAACACTTCATATGTTTGTTGTTGGACTAGCACCTACGTGCAAGAGGAAACAAACATCAGGGATAATGCTCGATAGGTTAACTAAATCTAGAGGAGGAAGAATGGAGATCCGTTTTGAGGCAGGTTTAAAAAGGCCACGTGATGCTACAGAGTCGGCCAAGATAGTATTAGAGGCAGCGGTTGCTGTTTAGTGTCATGTACGTATCCTCCCAACATGGATTCAGTACAGGAATGACAAAGACGAAACCCAGTTCAACACCTTCCTCGACCATTTATCTGTAAGTATGGTTATGTATGGAAACTAGTAATATCGTCTTGCTCTGCCCAATACTTTCTAGGTTGCTGATAATGAGACTCCCATAATTTTCAACAGATGAGGTTCAAGTTGGATAGCCAAGATGATGCAACCAGACAAGCTTGCACCCATGTTTCCAAGTCTGCTCTGCGACAGTATCGGTATAACTTGAGGAAAACTCACTTTGAAGGCAAGGCTAACAGTGAACTTGCCCAAACATCTCCAGTGGAAAATATATATGATGAAGAGTGGAGAGGCCTCGTTAAACACTGGTCCGATCCGAAGTATCAGGTACATTATATATATGTCATCAGATCACATGTTGAAGTCCTATTTACGCATGTGCCACACAAATCTATCTTCTTGTAGGTGAACTGTTCAAAGAACAAGGCCAATCGTACGAAAGTGAAATTCCAACAGACGACAGGATCTCGTAGCTATATTGCACACTGCGAGGCTCTTGTAATTAGCTGTTGTTTCACTCTTTTCAATGTACCATATTATCATATCTATATTGACTTGTTCCAAATGCAGAGGAAAGCCCGCAAGGACCAAAAAGTACCTGAACCAAATGCTGTGGGAATCTTCAAGGACTGTCACACCAGCAAGAAGAAGGGCATGACTACACCAGTCAAAGCCGCTGTTGTAATTCCTTAATCCTCATGCCTTTTAACTACTACTTACTCTGACTTGTGCCTTGAACTGCATGGTTTGCAGCCAATGTCTATTAGTCTTTTCAATTTTATACACAATTGTCTTAGCATATCATTGCACCTTACAAGGTTTAAAAGAGAGGAGTGATGTTCCTTTGATCTTGACCTGTAATCTAGTTCCGTGCTGGACTTGCCCACACAACGTTACAATTGCCTGTTTGTCTGTTCTCAGTTGTTTTGTGATACGAATGATGTCATACTATGCTAACCGTATTATAAACTTCGTCTCTTTATCCTTAGCCCTCAATACAATGTGAAGAAATAGACAATACATTAGCGATGGTACATGGTCATATGTTTGGAACCTGGTTTTATTATGTACTTTACAATAAAATACAACTATTATTTTACATGAGTTCACCAGAATAAGTTCTGTATATAGACCAAAGCTATTTTTTTTGGTTTTGCTGCCTCCTTAATATCTTCTGTTCTGCTACTACTAATGTAAAACCACAACTTTTCAGCGAGCTATGGAAAAAATGGTGGAACCGCCACCTTCTGAAGGTGGCGAGGCAACTATAACCGCAATGTCAGCTCTTGCTGCAGTGGGTCAGTACATGTCCACTAACAGTGCCAAAAGCACGTTCCTGCGTAATATTGGCTTGGTTGTTAAGGCAATCTCATCGAAACTGCCTCATGATCAAGATATGCAAACTCAAAACAATGTTGTATCTGCGCTCCAGACACAAGTCCATTCCCTAACAGAGACCCTTTGTGAAACAAGGAGAGACATTGTTCGATGTTGTCAAGATATGCATGGTTTTGAAACCAGACTATCAGACATTTGCTATGTTGTTCAGGAGCCTAGGAGAACTGAAGGCGAAGGTTATGGTGCTCCATCGGACAATACAGCATGAAAACGTAACAGTCAGGTCAAATGAACTGAGCTTCTGAACTTCTGGTGGTGCATTTATCTGCTAGACTGTTAACTTTTATGCCAACCTTCCTTTTGTTTTATAGTTGTAATTTGTTTTGGTGCGATACAAAATTTGTTCTTAACGTGCAGCCACCGGCTGAAGAAAACAGCAAGCCATTTTTGTATAGTGTAGGGTGTTCCCTATATTTGCACTGGTGGCGAACTTTGATGCCCACCGGCTGTAGTTAACATGGGCCTCCTACGGGCCGTAGAAACAATGGGCCTTCTAAGGGCCGTAGAAACAATGGGCCTTCTATGTGGCATAGAAACAATGGGCCTTATACGGGCCATAGACACAATGGGCCTTCTATGGGCCGTATCATCAATGGGCCTTCTACGGGCTTATGATCGGTTGGCCAAACATGGGCCAATAACAGACCACATTATGGCCGTAAGTGGGCTAGAGTTGAAATCGTCCGTTCATGGGCCGACCATAACGGGTCTTCGTTAATCGGCTGTTTTTTGATGACGCTATGAAAACAGCCCAACGTATTAATGGGCCACAAATGGGCCGACTGTAACCACGGGCTGAATTTGGCCCACAAGCAGAAAATGACAGTAACGGGCCGTAAGTAAATTAATGTGGAAATGAGCCCAAGAATAAATGGGCCCCAAGAAGGCCGAAAGATAACATGGGCTGGAAACGGCCCAACGGAATAATGGGCTGTTAATGGGTATCAAGTGATACACTGTTCATTACGGGCCAGTTTCACCACGTGCCGTTAATGGGTATAAAATGATACACTGTTCATTACGGGCCAGTTTTACCACGGGCCGTTAATGGGCCGAGAGTAATAAGGGCCTCATATGGGCCGAAAGACGTCATGGGCCATACATGGGCCGGAAGTTAAAACAGGCTGGAATTATATTGGACAGCCCAGATGACGCTACTGGGCCTAATTCCGATAGGTCGTAAACGGGCCCTAGGTTAGCAGGCTGTAAATGGGCTATATGCGAACATGTCATTAACAGGCTTGCCGTGGGCCGGCCCGCCAGCTTTTGACCAAGTCAAACGGGCCGGCCTTTTCACAGGAATGGGCCTCTGTTGGGCCATGCCACGTGTCGATGTATCATAGGCGCTTTGGGTCCAATGAATGGATGACATCTGTCCCAACGGTGAGCTGACACGTGTTTCCTCCAGCCAATGATGATTTTACACATGGAAAATCCCCATTGGTCAGGGCTGTTAACGGGTTATCGGATCCAAAACCGGACCCGATAGCTTAACGGCGTTCCGTTACGGTGGATGCCACGTGTCGATCACCCTTGACGAAAGCACTTCTATGACGCGCGATTTATCGTCATGGAAGTGGACACTTCTGTGATGATAATTTTGGTAATGTCATGGAACACTTGTACGACAGCACAGGTATGACTATCTTCATTCTGTCATAAATTTTTCATGATGTACATGCATGACAGAAAACGTGACCTACTGGGACAAAAACGTATCATCACGGAAGTGTATTTTTTTTGTAGTGTAGTGACTAGAGAACTCTGTCAATCACTATTTATCTAGAAGATTAACTCCCACTTGATTCAAGTGATTGTAGTACTCAGACAATCTGAGCACATGCTCACTGATTGAGCTATTCTCCTCCATCTTGTAGGCAAAGTACTTGTCAGAGGTCTCATATCTCTTGACTCGGGCATGAGTCTGAAATACCAATTTTAGCTCTTGGAACATCTTATATGCTCCGTGGCGTTCAAAACGTTTTTGAAGTCCCGGTTCTAAGCCGTAAAGCATGGTGCACTAAACTATCAAGTAGTTATCATACCTAGCTTGGCAAACATTCATAACGTCTGCATTTGCTCCTGCAATAGGTCCATCACCCAGCGGTGCATCAAGGGCATAATTCTTCTGTGCAGCAATGAGGATAATCCTCAGATCACGGATCTAGTCCGCATCATTGCTACTATCATATTTCAACATAGTTTTTCTCTAGGAACATATCAAAAAAATGGGGAGCTACATCGCGAGATATTGATCTACAACATAGTTATGCAAATACTATCAGGACTAAGTTCATGATAAATTAAAGTACAATTAATCATATTACTTAAGAACTCCCACTTAGATAGACATCCCTCTAATCATCTAAGTGATCACGTGATCCATATCAACTAAACCATGTCCGATCATCACGTGATATGGAGTAGTTTTCGATGGTGAACATCGCTATGTTGATCATATCTACTATATGATTCATGCTCGACCTTTCGGTCTTAGTGTTCTAAGGCCATATCTGCATATGCTAGGCTCGTCAAGTTTAACCCGAGTATTCTGCATGTGCAAAACTGGCTTGCACCCGTTGTATGTGAACGTAGAGCTTATCACACCCGATCATCACATGGTGTCTCAGCACGAAGAACTGTCGCAACGGTGCATACTCAGGGAGAACACTTATACCTTGAAATTTTAGTAAGGGATCATCTCATAATGCTACCGTCGTACTAAGCAAAATAAGATGCATAAAAGATAAACATCACATGCAATCAAAATATGTGACATGATATGACCATCTCCATCTCCAAAGTACCGTCATGATCTCCATCGTCACTGGCATGACACCATGATTTCCATCATCTTGATCTTTATCAACGTGTCGTCACATGGTCGTCTCCCCAACTATTGCTATCGCATAGCGATAAAGTAAAGAAATTATATGGCGCTTGCATCTTATGCAATAAAGACACAACCATAAGGCTCCTGCTAGTTGCCGATAACTTTAACAAAACATGATCATCTCATACAACAATTTATATCTCATCACGTCTTGACCATATCACATCACATAATGCCCTGCAAAAACAAGTTAGACGTCCTCTACTTTGTTGTTGCAAGTTTTACGTGGCTACTACGGGCTTCTAGCAAGAACCATTCTTACCTACGCATCAAAACCACAACGATTTTTCGTCAAGTGTGCTGTTTTAACCTTCAACAAGGACCGGGTGTAGTCAAACTCGATTCAACTAAAGCTGGAGAAACAGACACCCACTAGCCACCTATGTGCGAAGCACGGCGGTAGAACCAGTCTCATGAACACGGTCATGTAATGTCGGTCTGGGCCGCTTCATCCAATAATACCGCCGAATCAAAGTATGACATGTTGGTAAGCAGTATGACTATTATCGCCCACAACTCTTTGTGTTCTACTCTTGCATATAACATCTACGCATAGACCTGGCTCGGATGCCACTATTTGGGAACACAGTATTTCAAAAAAAAAATCCTACGATCACGCAAGATCTATCTAGGAGATGCATAGCAACGAGAGGGGAGAGTGTGTCCACGTACCCTCATAGACCGAAAGCGGGAGCGTTAAGTAACGCGGTTGATGTAGTCGAACGTCTTCGCGATCCAACCGATCAAGTACCGAACGCACGGCACCTCCGCGATCTGCACACGTTCAGCTCGGTGACGTCCCACGAACTCTAGATCCAGCTGAGGCCGAGGGAGAGTTTCGTCATCACGACGGCGTGGTGATGGTGATGATGAAGTTACCGATGCAGGGCTTCGCCTAAGCACTACGACAATATGACCGAGGTGGAAATCTATGGAGGGGGGCACCGCACACGGCTAAAATCAACTTGTGTATTCTAGGGTGCCCCCCTCCCCACGTATATAAAGGAGGGAGGGAGGAGGAGGCCGGCCAAGGGTGGCGCGCCCAAGGGGGGTCCTACTCCAACTAGGATTCGCCCCCCCCCCTTCCTATTCCCACAAGGAGAAGAGGGGAAGGAGGAGGAGGAGAGAAGGAAAAGGGGGGCCACCCCCCAACCCTAGTGCAATTCTGTTTGGGCTAGGGGGGCTGAAGGAAATATGCCCTAGAGGCAATAATAAAGTTGTTATTTATATTTCCTTATATCATGATAAATGTTTATTATTCATGCTAGAATTGTATTAACCGGAAACTTAGTACATGTGTGAATACATAGACAAACAGAGTGTCACTAGTATGCCTCTACTTGACTAGCTCGTTGAATCAAAGATGGTTAAGTTTCCTAGCCATAGACATGAGTTGTCATTTGATTAACGGGATCACATCATTAGAGAATGATGTGATTGACTTGACCCATTCCATTAGCTTAGCACTTGATCATTTATTTTGTTGCTATTGCTTTCTTCATGACTTATACATGTTCCTATGACTATGAGATTATGCAACTCCCGAATACCGGAGGAACACTTTGTGTGCTATCAAACGTCACAACGTAACTGGGTGATTATAAAGATGCTCTACAGGTGTCTCCGATGGTGTTTGTTGAGTTGGCATAGATCGAGATTAGGATTTGTCACTCCGATTGTCGGAGAGGTATCTCTAGGGCCTCTCAGTAATGCACATCACTATAAGCCTTGCAAGCAATGTGACTAATGAGTTAGTTGCGGGATGATGCATTACGGAACGAGTAAAGAGATTTGCCGGTAACGAGATTGAACTAGGTATTGAGATACCGACGATCGAATCTCAGGCAAGTAACATACCGATGACAAAGGGAACAACGTATGTATTTATGCGGTTTGACCGATAAAGATCTTCGTAGAATATGTAGGAACCAATATGAGCATCCAGGTTCCGCTATTGGTTATTGACCGGAGACGAGTCTCGGTCATGTCTACATAGTTCTCGAACCCGTAGGGTCCGCACGCTTAACGTTCGACGACGATCGGTATTATGAGTTTATGTGTTTTGATGTACCGAAGGTTGTTCGGAGTCCCGGATGAGATCACGGACATGACGAGGAGTCTCGAAATAGTCGAGACATCAAGATCGATATATTGGAATGCTATGTTTCGACATCGGAAGGGTTTAGTAAGGTAATGTCTGCAAGTGCTGAAATTGTAAGTAGCGAGTAGTTTGATAGCAAGGTAATTTGTAACGAGCAAGTAACGATAATTTTAACAAGTATGCAGCAAGGTAGCCCAATCCTTTTGAGGCAAAGGACAGGCCAAAACGGCCCCTTATAATAATCAATGTGTTCTTGAGGGTACACGGGAATTTCATCTAGTCTTTTTCATCATGTTGGTTTGATTTGTGTTCACTAATTTGATAATTTGATATGCGGGTGGACCGGTGCTTAGGTGTTATTCTTACTTGAACAAACCCCCTACTTATGATTAACCCTCCCGCAAGCATCCGCAACTATGAGAAAAGTATTAAGAATAAATTCTAACCATAGCATTAAACTCTAGGATCCAATCGGTCCCTTACGGAATAGTGCATAAACTGGGGTTTAAGTTTCTGTCACTCTCTCAACCCACCATCTATTTACTACTCCACAATGCATTCCCTTAGGCCCAAATATGGTGAAGTGTCATGTAGTCGACGTTCACATGACACCACTAAGGGAATCACAACATACATACCATCAAAATATCGAACACATATCAAATTCACATGATTACTTGCAACATGATTTATCCCGTGACCTCGAGAACGAAAGTAACTACTCACAAACAATAAACATGCTCATGATCAGAGGGGTATTAATATGCATAATATAATGGATCTGAACATATAATCTTCCACCAAATAAACCATATAGTAATCAACTACAAGATGTATTCAAAACTACTAGTCACCCCCTAGAAACAATATATAGTTCCGGTAACAAGATTGAATACAAGAGATGAACTAGGGTTTGAGATGAGATGGTGTTGGTGAAGATGTTGATGGAGATAGCCCACCCTAAGATGGGAGAGTTGTTGGTGATGATGATGACGATGATTTCCCCCTCCGGGAAGGAAGTTCCCTGGCAAAATCGCTCCGCCGGAGGGCAAAAGTGCTCCTACCCAAGTTCCGCCTTGAGACGGGGGCGCTCCGTCCCTAAAGTCTTCCTCCTATTTTTTCTAGGTCAAAATGACTTATATACCAGAAGATGGGCACCGGAGGAGGGCCGAGGAGGCCACAACCCATCAGGGCGCGCCAGGGGGGCATGGTGCGCCCAGGTGGGTTGTGCCCACCTGGTGGCCCCCCTCTGGTGTTTATTGGCTCCATTATTTCCTAAATATTCCACAAAAAATCCTCATGGAGTTTCAGCTCATTTGGAGTTGTGCAGAATAGGTGGCCTGACGTAGCTTTTTCAGGTCCAAATTTCCAGCTGCCGGAATTCTCCCTCTTGGTGTGTACCTTGCAAATTATGAGAGAAAAGGCATTAGAATTACTCCAAAAAGCATTATTACGTATAAAAACATTATAAATAACAGTAAGAAAACATGATGCAAAATGGACGTATCAACTCCCCCAAGCTTAGACCTCGCTTGTCCTCAAGCGAAAATCGAAATCGAAAAACATGTCCACATGCTTTGAGAGAGAGGTGTCGATAAAAACAAAATACGGACATAGAAGCATCATATTGATTATTATAACAACAACAAAATTAAACATAGGACTTTTATCATAGAACTTTTATCATACACTTCCCATGAATAAGTAACAGTTCATCACACAATCGAAGTATAAAGCAAAAGCTCTATTAGAAACCAACAAACTATGTTCTCAGTCAACTTTGCAACTACAATTCATCATCTTTTCAGGAAGGGTCATGTGTCGGAGCCTTTTAAGCAAGTCCACATACTCAACCATCATATAGTCTTCTATGATTGCAAACACACACCTCCTACCCATGAGCAAAATGTTTCAACCGGATACATAGAAAGATAGGGGCTTATAGTTTCGCCTCCCAACATACTCACCTCAAGGGTGATATCAACAATAATAACTCATGCTATCCATATTCAACTGGACATATGTTCCTAGATCTTTCCTCACCACATGATGCTTGCCAAAAGAGGAAATAAAAAGGAATAGAAGGAAAACATTGACTCTTTGCATAAAAGTAAATACATAAAAGTAAAAGATAGGCCCTTCCCAGAGGGAAGCAGAGGTTGCCATGCGCTTATTTGTTTGCATGCTCAATCCCTTAGTGCAAGCGAATGTCACGTTGTATTGCCCCTTAAGATGACAACCTTTATTATGCAGTCTGTCACTTTTATTCTTTGTCATCCAAGTTCGTACAACGCTCTGTTTTCTCTTACACTAAATGATCTCACGTATTTAGAAGCAATTTTTATTGCCTTTTTGCACCGATGACAACTTACTTGAGGGATCTTGTTCAATCCCTAGGTAGGTATGGTGGACACTTGAAAAAGATTTGGGTTTTAGGGTTTTTGGATGCACAAGTAGTATCTCTACTTAGTGCGGAAATTTTTGGCTAGCAAAGATAGGGGGCAAGCATCACATGTTAAAGGATCTATGACAATATGACTTCTATGTGAATATAAACATACATAAACCATTACGTTGTCTTCCTTGTCCAACGTCAACAGTTTTGGCATATAATTTTTTGATGAGGGCTCACAATCACAAAAGATTCCTAGGATAGTATATTTATATGTGAATCTTCCCTTCCCTTATTAATTCTTTCATGAGTTGCATTACTGACCAATGCTATGTTTATCAATCTCTAATAAAATTTTCTTACTTATACTTTTCGTCATGTGGTGCTATCACCTACCATAGGATTAGTATATGATCTTATTGATTTATTTCCTTTCTTTTGTTTGCTTTCTTTCTCTTTTTCTTATCTTTATTTGCAACATGAAAGTAAAGAAAGTGAAAACTCGAACTAACTTTATTATATAACTTGCACATGATAACAATGATAAATCACTAAGCAAACTCTCAAAGAAGAAAAGATCGAACTAAACTTTTATTCATCTAAAGCAAAAAGATCGAACTAAGATAAACAAAAGCAAAAAGATAGTGGGATGATACGATACCGGGGCACCTCCCCCAAGCTTGGCGGAAGCCAAGGGGAGTGCCCACACCCGATACTCAGTTCTCCTTTGGTGGTGTCCATAGGCTCCTCCCGCTTCGTCTCAATCTTCATCAGCCAAGCATCTTCTTCCATGTGGTCGGAGGAGCAGGAATACATGATACTTAGCTTGAAAAATCTGACTAGAAACAGCCAGAAAAGAGAACATGGGATTTTCTCCGCGATACGGTGGTTAACAAGTTCGGGAAGTATATATAAAAAATTTATCTTGCAGGACAAGTATACAGAAGAAAAACGGAGTCCGGAAGGTGCCCTAGATGGGCATAACCCACCTGGGCGTGCCAGGCATGCCTGGCGCGCCTTGGTGTCTTGTGCCCACCAGGGGACGCTTCCTGGGAATTTGTTTATTTCAAAATTTCAAAATATTCCAAAATTGATAAAAAACATTTTTGCAGATTTTTCGGAGTCCGTTAACTTACCGTATCACATACCTCCTTATTTTGACGATTCTGGAGTGTTCTTCCGGTGTCAAATTTTGGATAATATTACTTTCAACATTAATAGGCGTACCTGAAACATAACGCTTTATTCATTGCCCGTTGACAACCTTCGGGTTAGTGCCCTCGCAATTATTTATTTTGATGGCTCCAGACTGGTAAACCTCCTCGATGACATAGGGGCCTTCCCATTTGGAGAGGAGTTTGCCTACAAAAAATCTAAAACGAGAGTTGTAGAAAAGAACATACTCTCCGACTTTAAACTCACGTTTTTTAATTCTTTTGTCATGCCAGATTTTATCTTTTTCTTTGAATAACTTTGCATTTTCATAAGCTCGGGTTCTCCATTCATCTAATGAGCTTATATCAAATAACCTCTTTTCACCAGCAAGTTTGAAATCATAGTTGAGTTCTTTAACTGCCCAATAAGCTTTATGTTCTAACTCAAGAGGCAAATGACAAGATTTTCTATAAACCATTTTATAAGGAGACATACCCATAGGATTTTTATAAGCTGTTCTATAAGCCCAAAGTGCATCATCTAATTTCTTAGACCAATTCTTCCTGGACCTATTAACAGTCTTTTGCTAAATTAATTTTATTTCTCTATTGCTAAGCTTAACTTGCCCACTAGACTGAGGATGATAAGGTGATGCAATTCTATGGTTAACATCATACTTAGCAAGCATCTTACGAAAAGCACCATGAATAAAGTGTGAACCACCATCAGTCATTAAATATCTAGCTAGGGACTCCAAACCTTGGGAAAATAACTTCCTTAAGCATTTTAATAGAGGTGTTGTGATCAGCACTACTAGTTGGAATAGCTTCTACCCATTTAGTGACATAATCAACAGCAACCAAAATATGTGTATACCCATTAGAGGAAGGAAAAGGTCCCATGTAATCGAATCCCCAAACATCAAATGGTTCAACAGCAAGAGAATAGTTCATAGGCATTTCTTGACGCTTACCAATATTACCGATGCTTTGGCATTCATCACAAGATGAGACATACTTACGAGCATCCTTGAAGAGAGTAGGCCAAAAAAAATCTAGATTGCAATACCTTATGAGCAGTTCTATCTCCAGCATGATGCCCTCCATAAGCTTCGGAGTGACGTTTCCATAGGATTTGTCCTTGTTCATGCTCATGTACACAACGTCTAATAATACCATCTACTCCTTCTTTGTAAAGATGTGGGTCATCCCAAAAGTAATGTCTTAAATCATAGAAGAATTTTTTATTTTGTTGATAAGTAAAGCTAGGTGGTAAATATTTAGCAACAATGTAATTAACATAGTCAGCATACCAAGGAGTACTATTAGCAACATTTATTGCAGCTAATTGCTCATCAGGAAAACTATCATCAATAGGTAGTGGGTCATCAAGCACATTTTCAAGCCTAGACAAGTTATCAGCTACGGGGTTCTCAGCTCCTTTTCTATCAACGATATGTAAATCAAATTCTTGTGACAAGAGAACCCAACCAATAAGTCTAGGTTTAGCATCTTTCTTCTCCATAAGATATTTAACAGCAGCATGGTCTGTGTGAAGAGTTACTTTAGAATCAACAATATAAGGTCTGAACTTATCACAAGCAAACACCACTGCTAACAATTCTTTTTCAGTTGTAGCATAATTTCTTTGAGCATTGTCTAGAGTTTTACTAGCATAATGAATAACATTCAATTTCTTATCAATTCTTTGTCCTAGAACAGCACCAACAGCATAATCACTAGCATCACACATAACTTCAAAAGGTAAGTTCCAATCAGGTGGTTGAACATTAGGTGCAGAAATTAAGGCTTTCCTGAGTGTTTCAAAGGCTTCTAAAAAATCAACATCAAAACAAAAGGAATATCCTTTTGCAAAAGATTAGTAAGAGGCCTAGAAATTTTAGAGAAGTCTTTTCTAAATCTCCTATAGAAACCAGCATGACCTAGGAAACTACGAATACCTTTGATGTCCTTAGGACATGGCATTTTCTCAATTGCATCAACCTTAGCTTGGTCCACTTCAATACCTCTTTCAGAAATTTTATAACCCAAGACAATGCCTTCATTAACCATAAAGTGGCACTTCTCCCAATTCAAAACAACATTTGTTTGTTCACATCTCTGCAAAACTCGATCAAGATTACTTAAACAATCATCAAAAGACTTCCCATAAACAGAGAAGTCAAAACCTCAACAATCTTTTCACAAAAGTCAGGGAGTATAGCCATCATGCATCTTTGAAAGGTAGCAGGTGCATTACATAAACCAAAAGTCATACGTCTGTAAGCATAGGTTCCAAAAGGACAAGTAAAAGTGGTCTTTTCTTGATCAGGTTGAGAAATAGGTATTTGTGAAAAGCCAGAATATCCATCAAGGAAGCAAAAGTGTGTGTGCTTAGATAATCTTTCAAGCATTTGATCAATAAAAGGAAAAGGGTAATGATCTTTTCTAGTTCTTTATTTAATTCTCTTAAATCAATTACCATTCTATAGCCTGTAAGAATTCTTTGTGGAATAAGTTCATTCTTATCATTAGGAACAACAGTTATACCTCCCTTCTTAGGGACACAATGAACAGGACTTACCCATCTACTATTAGCTATAGGATAAATTATACCTACTTCCAGAAGTTTTAATATTTCCGTTCTTACCACCTCTTTCATCTTCGGATTTAGTCGACGTTGATGATCAACAACTGGTTTAGCATCAGGTTCCATATTAATTTTGTGCTGACATAGAGTGGGACTGATGCCCTTTAAATCATCAAGAGTATATCCAATAGCAGCTCGGTGCTTCCGTAGAACTTTCAATAATCTTTCTTCTTCATGTTCTGAAAGGTTAGCACTAATAATAACAGGATATATTTTCTTTTCATCAAGATAAGCATATTTCAAAGTGTCTGGCAATTGTTTTAATTCAAACACAGGATAACCTTTAGGTGGAGGAGGACCTCCTAGAGTTTCAATAGGCAAATTGTGTTAAAGTAGAGGACGTTGTTCAAAGAAAATATTATCTATTTCATTTCTTTCGTGCATATGTAAATCATTTTCATGGTCTAGCAAGTATTGTTCTAAAGGATCAGTAGGTGGCACAGTAATAGAAGCTAGACCAATTAATTCATCCTTACTAGGCAATTCTTTTTCATGATAGATTTCTACTAAACTTGGAAAAATTAAACTCGTGAGACTCATCACCAAAGCTAACACCCACAGTTTGTTTTTGGCAATCCATCTTAGCATTAACTGTGTTCAAGAAAGGTCTACCAAAGATAATGGGACAAAAGTCATCTTGTGGGGAACCAAGAACAAGAAAATCAGTAGGGTATTTTACTTTCTCACACAAGACTTCAACATCTCTAATAATCCCACAAGGTGATATGGTGTCTCTATTTGCAAGTTTAATAGTAACATCTATGTCTTCTAACTCTATAGGTGCTATGTCTTCCCTAATTTCTTGATATAACTTGTAAGGAATAGCACTCACACTGGCACCCATATCACATAAACCATGATAACAATGATCTCCTATTTTAACTGAAATGACAGGCAGGCCAACTACTGGTCTATTGTTATCCCTTTTATCAGGTTTAACAATTCTAACAGCTTCTGCACAGAAGTAGATAACATGCCCATCCACATCTTCTTCTAAGAGATCTTTAACCATAGGAATATTAGGTTCAACTCTAATTTGTTCATCAGGTTTAGGTGTTCTAACGTAGCTTTTGTTAACCACAGTTGAAACTTTAGCATGTTCCTTTATCCTAACAGGAAAAGGGGTTTCTCAATATAAGTTGTAGGAACAACTGGATCAACATTATAGAGAATAGTTTCTTCTTTAGCTGGTACTGGTTCTTTAATTTCTTATTTAATAGGTGGGTGATATTTAAACCACTTCTCTTTAGGGAGTTCAATATGAGTAGCAAATGATTCACAAAAGGAGGCTACTATCTCAGAGTCGAGTCCATATTTAGTTCTAAACTTTTGAAAAGCATCGGTATCCATAAAAGATTTAACACAATCATACTTAAGCTTTATACCTGACTCTTTACCTTCGTCGAGTTCCCAATCTTCAGAGTTGCGTTTAATTCTTTCCAAAAGATCCCACCGGAATTCAATAGTTTTCTTCATAAAAGAACCAGCACAAGAAGTATCCAGCATGGTTTGATCATTACGAGAAAGCCGAGCATAAAAATTCTGAATAATAATTTCTCTTGAGAGCTCGTGATTGGGGCATGAATATAACATTGACTTAAGCCTCCCCCAAGCTAGAGCGATAGTTTCTCCTTCACGAGGCCAAAAATTATATATATAATTCCGATCACAATGAACTAGATGCATAGGATAAAAAATTTGGCGGAACTCCAATTTTAAACGATTCCAATTCCATGATCCAATATCATCGCATAGCCTATACCATGCCAATGCTTTTCCCTTCAAAGATAAAGGGAAAACCTTTCTCATCACCTCATCTCCGGGTAAACCTACAAGCTTGAACAATCCACAAATTTGTTCCACATATATCAAGTGCATATCAGGATGTTCTGTTCCATCTCCTGCATAAGGATTAGCTAGCAGTTGTTCTATCATACCCGAAGGAATTTCATATTCAATATTTTCAATGGGTGCAGTAGGTTGAGGGGTAGCTAATTGTGGTTCCGGACGAGGTGAAGATACCCCGAAGAAACCCCTCAAAGGATTGTTTTCCATAGTAACAAGTAACAATAAATTTTAGCACGCTATATAAATGTTTCCTTACTGAATTCCACTTACCAAAGGAGGCCAGAAAATAGCCTTGATGACCCACAAGTATAGGGGATCAATTGTAGCTCTTTCCGATAAGTAAGAGTGTCGAACCCAACGAGGAGCAGAAGGAAATGACAAGTAGTTTTCAGTAAGGTAATGTCTGCAAGTGCTGAAATTGTAAGTAGCGAGTAGTTTGATAGCAAGGTAATTTGTAACGAGCAAGTAACGATAATTGTAACAAGTATGCAGCAAGGTAGCCCAATCCTTTTGAGGCAAATTACAGGCCAAAACGGTCTCTTATAATAATCAAAGTGTTCTTGAGGGTACACGGGAATTTCACCTAGTCACTTTCATCATGTTGGTTTAATTTGTGTTCACTACTTTGATAATTTGATATGTGGGTGGACCGGTGCTTAGGCGTTATTCTTACTTTAACAAACCTCCTTCTTATGATTAACCCTCCCGCAAGCATCCGCAACTACGAGAAAAGTATTAAGAATAAATTCTAACCATAGCATTAAACTCTAGGATCCAAGCGGTCCCTTACGGAATAGTGCATAAACTGGGGTTTAAGTTTCTGTCACTCTCGCAACCCACCATCTATTTACTACTCCACAATGCATTCCCTTAGTCCCAAATATGGTGAAGTGTCATGTAGTCGACGTTCACATGACACCACTAAGGGAATCACAACATACATACCATTAAAATATCGAACACATATCAAATTCAAATGATTACTTGCAACATGATTTATCCCGTGACCTCGAGAACGAAAGTAACTACTCACAAACAATAAACATGCTCATGATCAGAGGGGTATTAATATGGATAATATAATGGATCTGAACATATAATCTTCCACCAAATAAACCATATGGTAATCAACTACAAGATGTAATCAACACTACTAGTCACCCCCTAGCAACAATCTATAGTTTCGGTAACAAGATTGAATACAAGAGATGAACTAGGGTTTGAGATGAGATGGTGCTGGTGAAGATGTTGATGGAGATTGCCCTCCCCAAGATGGGAGAGTTGTTGGTGATGATGATGACGATGATTTCCCCCTCCGTGAGGGAAGTTCCCCCGGCAGAATCGCTCCACCGGAGGGCAAAAGTGCTCCTGCCCAAGTTCCGCCTCGAGACGGGGGCACTCCATCCCGAAAGTCTTCCTCCTATTTTTTCTATGTCAAAATGACTTATATACCAGAAGATGGGCACCGAAGGTGGGACGAGGAGGCCACAACCCACCAGGGCGCGCCAGGGGGGCCTGGCACGCCCAGGTGGGTTGTGCCCACTTGGTGGCCCCCCTCTGGTGTTTATTGGCTCCAGTATTTCTTAAATATTCCACAAAAATCCTCGTGGAGTTTCAGCTCATTTGGAGTTGTGCAGAATAGGTGGCCTGACGTAGCTTTTTCAGGTCCAGATTTCCAGCTGCCGGAATTCTCCCTCTTGGTGTGTACCTTGCAAATTATGAGAGAAAAGGCA
Organism: Triticum aestivum; assembly: GCF_018294505.1. Taxonomy (NCBI): domain Eukaryota; kingdom Viridiplantae; phylum Streptophyta; class Magnoliopsida; order Poales; family Poaceae; genus Triticum; species Triticum aestivum. Next base: position 46,316,180 of record NC_057814.1, on the reverse strand, counting down.
TTAGAATTACTCCAAAAGGCGTTATTATGGATAAAAACATTATAAACAACAGTAAGAAAACATGACGCAAAATGGACGTATCAAGGGGGGCACCCTAGAACACACAAATTGATCTTTTAGCCATGTGCGGTGCCCCCCTCCACAGAAACACACCTCGGTCATATCGTCATAGTGCTTAGGCGAAGCCCTGCGCCGGTAACTTCATCATCACCGTCACCACGCCGTCGTGCTGACGAAACTCTCCCTCGGCCTCAACTAGATCAAGAGTTCGAGGGACGTCACCGAGCTAAACGTGTGCAGATCACGGAGGTGCCGTGCGTTCGGTACTTGGATCGGTTGGATCGCGAAGACGTTCGACTACATCAACCGCGTTACTAAACGCTTCCGCTTTTGGTCTACGAGGGTATGTGGACACACTCTCCCTGTTCGTTGCTATGCTTCTCCTAGATAGATCTTGCATGATTGTAAGAATTTTTTTTAAATACTACGTTCCCCAACAACCAATGGGTCCCAATAGTCTGTGAGACATCTAATAAAATAGGTTTTAATTAAACATAATTAATCTAATTAAATTGTGGGGCCGAGCTATCAGTGGCTACCTAATTAACATAATTAGTTAAACTAATTTAATTAGCTACAACGTGGGGGGTCCACGCGTCAACAGTGGTTTAGGAGTCCAATGACCCTGGGCCCACATGTTAGTGGCCCCGGGGTGGTGGAGCTCTGACGTCCCAAAATGCGGCGGATGGCCACGGGCCTCGGCGGAATTGCGCCACGGGCCACCGTTTGGACGACCGCGACTACCACGAGATGTGGGGGCTCACCGCAGACGACAGCAGTCGGGAGGCAATGAGCTTGCAGGAGACGAGCTCGCGCGGCGGCGGTCGGAGCACTAGCTCGATGACGTGAGGCTAGGGAGCACGGCAGGAGGAGCAGATGGGCTAGGAGGCCTCCTCGCACTGCCAGGAGCATGTTGTCGTCCTCGAAAGCAAGCTCGGTCGGCTGTGGCCGCGACGACGAAGCAAGGCAGCGGCAACAAGCATCGGCAATGGCGGCGAGGCGAGCTACGGGCGATGCAGCAAGGGGAAAACGCGGGGGGACGGAGTGGTGCTCGCCGAGGGAGCTCATGGTGGCCTTTTAATTTCTTTTCAGGATTGCCTTTTAATTTTAAATGAAAATTTTCACATAAATTCTAGTGAATGGGAAGAGCTAGCACAACAAATTTCAGTTTATTTTGTATAGTGTAAATATTTGTTTAATTTAAATTGTTTTAAATAAATGTTGTTGGATCAGTTTTAATTAGCTTAGGGGCATTTAAACAATTCATATGATGTTGGTCTTTACATGATAAATACTTAGTGATTATTTGCAACCAACCCTATATTTTTATTTTTTTGAAAATTTAATTATTTTGACTTGCATTTGAATTTGAATATGAATCTACTTTCAACTAAGTGAGAATCAAGCTTATCAAAAAGGAGGTGACACGGCATCATTAGTGAGAGATCACTGTAGCTTAAATTATAGGGGTGTTACAGTATCTTACTACACCAACTACCGTACCATACCCTATACTAGACCATATATGCTAATGTCTCCTTTTCTTGTTGCTTGGTGATACCCTGAGTGAGGGAAACAATTATAACTCAGTGGAAATCCAACTAAATATGTGATGTGGGACTAAAGTTCTCAGGTACAACTTACCCGTAGCAACCGGCAGGCGTCTGCTCCCGCTCCACCGAGAGTCCTGCTTTCTCGGCACTTGCCTCTTGCATGGGGAATGACGACAGCGCGTTGATACGCGACCCCCTCCTCCTCCTTCTCCTATTATGGCCACTGACGGTTGCCTCCTTCCTGCTCACGGACCTCGACTCGAAGTGATCCTACAGTCCCGGGAGGGCGCGACGAGAATGGAAGGAAGGAGAAAGGAAGGAAAGCGGAGGAGCAGGCTGCATTATTTTTTTGTGACGAGGGGTTTGGGGGAGGAGACGACCGGAGTGAGATCGACGCACCTCACTTCATAAAGTATACTCGTTGTGGGCAACTTCTATTTGGCGCCCTCAACGTTAGTTATAAGCTTACCGACAAACCGGGACACAAACCTTTCCATCCTGGGCTCGCTCCTTTTAATTTTGTTTTCCCTTTTTATAAAATTAAAAAATAATGCACAAGTTAAGATTCAAACCCCAAAACTCCTGATTTATTTCTGATGACAATAACCACCCGAGACAAATCACCTGTTGTGCCTACTTCTACTTCTTTCTCTTCTTGTTATGCACATTTCTGGTTCAAGTTCTGCAGGGTTTTTCTATGTGTTTTTTCTTTTGGTTTTCCATTCACAGTTTTCACTTGGTTATTTATTTTTGTTTCATTTCATTTTTTCAATTTTTTATGAAATTTCTTTGAATTTCTTCAGTTTTTTCTAATTGTGAATTTTCTTAAAATTCATGAAACATTTTTTTCAATCCTCACACTTTTTGCAAATTTGTGAACATTTTCCAAACCCGTGAACTGTTTCCAAATTCATGAAATTTATAAAATTTGAATTCGGAAACATTTTTCAAATTCACAAACAATTTTTACAAACTCGTGAACTTTTTTTAATCTTGTGATTTTTTTTCCCAAATCCATTAAGTTTTCCTTCAATTTGTGAACCTTCTCCAAACTTTGTGATCTTTTTCCCAAATTATGATTTTTTTTTCATTTTTGTGTGCTTTATTCGAAAGCCAACTTTTTTAAGTCTTGAACTTTTTTCAAATTCTTGAAGTTTTTCAAGTTCATGAACCTTTTTGAATCCATGAACTGTTTTGAAAACCTGTGAACTTTTTTTTTGTTCATGATTTTGTTTTCCAAATCAATGATTATTTTTCAAATTAGCAAATTGTCATTTTTCAAGAACTCTTTCAGAATTTTTTTTAATTCGCGTAGTTATTTTCAGATGTCGTGAACTTTTTCAAATTTAACAAACTGTTTTCAAATTCGTGAACTTTTTCTCAAATTCTCAATTTTTTTATTTTGGCAAACATTTTACATTTTTATGCACTTTTGTAAATTCACAATGTTTTCCCAAATTCACATTTTTTTCTCAAATGGATGAACGTCTTTAAAAATCCGAAAACTATTTTTGGTTTCACCCTAGCCCCGGGTATGTCGTCTCCAAGGCTTCACACAAAATCTTCACTGACAACATATGCATGCTTTTGTAGGGTCAGGCAAAACCGTTGTTGCCTGATGGGAACTTCCCCCATATTGCTATCAATGTCTTCATGTCGCACGACCTCTTAACATTACACGACTGAATCCCCAATCCTTTGCTTGCTGTGCAGTGACAGTACCAATATCCACTAATCGTTGTTTCCAGATACGGTTGCCGGTTGACATCTCTTCTAATTCGTCGATACGAGAAGCAAATTGTTGTGTGGAGGAATCAATATCTCGACATAAGCCAAGAGGCAGATCTTGTGCCACTCCACCAGGTCGTATGAAACTGGCATGCATCCTGGCTCCCGGGACTCTTTCATAGAATTCCAACAATTTATCCCGCTCCTCAAAAGCCCAAAGGAACGGAGTTGATGCTCCCACATCCATAGCATGAGTAGTTGAAGCAAGTGAATGATTTGAAATTCGAGTTATTTCACAGAATAGCACTCTTATATATTGAGCTCGTAATGGTACCTCACAATTCAAAAGTCTCTCTACGGCTGAAGAATGAGCGTGTTCTTGGGCCATCGTAGAAACATAGATAGGGTCAACGACAGAACGAACAACGAAACTTTACGACAGCTTTTTCGTACACGTTCACTTGCATCACATACACAAGTGCTCTCTGAACCGTGCAATAAGGTCACCCATAACACGGCTCTCCCACTGGAGTTACCTTAGCCCCGGGCCATGCTATATCATGATATTGGAAAAAGTTGACTAATTATTATCATCGTCTTGAAAGCTGGGCGCCTTTTGAATATGAGTGGGGCTCCTAGTCTAGGCGGCGCCTTCGTGGAGCCAAACTGAAGGAAGAGCAAAAGGGCGAGGCCACACCCGGCTTTGAATAGGAGGGGGGCTTAGCTCTGGATCCCGCCTGCTTGGAGAAATGAATGGATCAGAAAGGGGGTTGGGTTCTATTTCCGGGCCGGGCAGGAGGTGAAGGCCAGAAGAAGAAGAGAAGTGCGCCTTGCCGGTAAGGAAGAGGATAAAAAGGTGATGCCATCTATCTCGACATGTTTCCCGAGGCGTTGGAAATGAAGACCGGCTCAGAGAATCACTGGCGTGCTTTCTCTCCCCCATCGTTTTGCCAACAAAGAAGTCATCCTTGACTTGACTATTGACCATTCCATCCCTGCCGAGCCGCCTCTTCGAAGTATTTACCTCTGCCTTTCTTTTTTAAGAACATACCCTTCAAATCAAAAAGAAAAAAATAAAGAAAAGTTCCTCGTGTGTGATTTAATCGGCCCTAAGGGAGTTTACTCGACCCATTCTCCAGTCTCCCGCACAGCTCAAGTGTGCGACTCCGTATGAGGACCTCCTTCCCTTTTGCTCTGCCCACTCTCCGTTCACATGGTTATCAAAGTGGAGGAAGGGCGGGCAGCAGGTACCACGAGCCCTCTGTCCCACACATGTATCAAGAAGCAAGTGTAGTTCACCGGTTCCACCGAATGCTCCTATCTCTCGGCAAAGATCGTGTGAGTGTGCAGTTATGCTTCGGATGCTTCGCCATGGAATAGATCGATTCAGTTCCCCTTCTTTTCCGGTGCACTCGCTTTGTATCTCCGACACACAAGGAAGGACGCGGTGGGAAGAAAGCTGCCCCAGCCTCTGTCTGGTCGATCATTCCGCTGGCATCTTGCATTCACACCTCCGTTTGACTGCCGCTCGGGAATGTAGTTGTAGATATGTGAGTCTTAGTGGGTCGTTGGCTCCACCTCTTATCTCCTACGACATGCTGTAGTCGTCGCCATATTCAATATGTCACTTAGTCATATCTGCCTCGCAGCGGGTCAGCACCTCCGAAAGAAAGGGAGGGAGGACTTCATTCAGTGACTCCGCGATCGCCCTCTAAACGATCAAAATAAGGTAAAGCTTGAAGATAAGATTTGTACTCGATTAATTTCTCAGTCCCTCTAGTCGGGTGGGCGCCGGCCAGCCGGATCCCCCTGAAAACCGTACGTGCGGGTCTCCCCGCATGCGGCTCACGCCATTTGAGGTGGCCCAGCCCAGCATTCATTCGCAAATCCTGTAGTGAAATTGAGACTGGTCGACCTCGGAAGCTAATTCGCGTGTAGGCAGCGCTGTCTTAATACCGTTGACTGTATCTATTCATTGATACATTGGCTCGCTCCCCCCCCCCCTCTTTTTTCAAGAATGAATGAGCCGCTCGGACCTTCCATTTCCGTCAAATGACCCAGCTTCCCCTGGCACTTCCACCGTCCGGGCTCGCTTTCCTCCCTATGCTCCCCTGGCGCAGGCCCACCACGCTTCGCGCCTGCGGCGTTTTCGCCAGACGGTGTTTGCCAGTAGTGCCATCCTCCCTGCAGGCTGTCTGTATGGGTGGGTTGTCCCTTGCTGCTATGTTCTGTTAGGCGCTATGAATTACAGGAATTCAGTGGTTGACTTGGACAGCAGGCGGGTTACACGTTCCACTGTGCCGAGATGTGAGGTGCAGGTGGTGATGATCACCCCGGGGTATGCGCTAGCGCCCTTGACGGGCACTCCAGGACCCGCCTACGCTCGTGAAAACCTAGGTTGGTCCTCCGACCAGATGTGTGGATAACGAGGCCACCTTCACAACCTTCTCCCTTCTATCTTTATCCAAAGTCAGGTAGGGCGGTTCGCTTGAGTTGCTCAACCGTCCTTTTGCCCGGTGCTCATGACGCGCTACGGAACCTCCACTGTGCTAGCGGCATAGGAGCCTACTCAGCGTCAGCGGCTTCATGACGCACTGGAGTGATCCAATATGTGGTTCCGCACGTTCCACCACTTCTCCGTTCATTTCCAATACTAATCATGAAACACCATGAGCAGTAGGATGTTGAGGTCCGGAATTCGAAGTGAAATTCTTGATTTGCCCGTTCCTAGTCGTCATGGGAAAGAAATAAGAAAGAGATTATTCCCCTAGAGCTTGTCCAGTACCACCAGTACTCAAAATGCATCTTCGCGTGTCTACCTGGCGCTTTTATTAGCCGCCTTGCATGCAAGCGAAGCGCTATTGGGGGCAATTAATAGCTCACTGAGTGATGATTGATACAGTCAGCCAGTGCCCTCGATTATTCTATTCCTGATAGAAGGATCATGGCGCCCCGGAAGCATTCCATCCAGTAGCAGCATCTCCTTCAACCACGCGAGGACAAAACTGATGTTAGCTACATTCGAGCGTTCACCGCACAGAGGCGATCTCAAACGCTACCTATGATAATAAATCCAAAGGAAAGGTCGACAAAATGATTCAATCTGACTTTATCGGTATTCTGGATTGAGTGAAAAGGGATATATGAAGTTCAAGGCCTTCCCAAAACCGTCATGGCCCTATTATGTATAGGCCGTACTAAGCCAGTAGCGAATAACAAACTCTTTCCTGCTCCCTCGACCTTAATTAACTCCCCCATCCTGCCAAGCCTCAGCTGCCAGCCCATTGTATCTAAGCACACTGCGGCAAATTGATACAAGTAGCTAAAGATCTCGCATCCGACATCTCCGGCCGAACAGTTAGGCAACACTAGGGCGCCTGGGTCAAAATTCCGCTTACCAAACAAGATGTCGAGAGGCGAACTCTGTAATTCCCCTCCTGCAAAAGTGATAGCGGCTGTAGCATCCGTGTGGAAGAGGGTAAGCTTTCGGTGACACCTTTTGCAGATTGGAAAGGATGAATACTTGTGTTGGGTCCTGCAGACCAGGATAGCCTCAGATCAGAACCTAATAAATGTACCTGGGGTTGATCATATTTTTTGGGCAATAAGTATTCAGGAATTTGAGCGCTTATGTAGCTAAAAACTCTGCCACCTGAATACTTGATTCATTAAGGTCGTCACCCTATACCCGGAAGTCTCTATCATTTTCTTTGTCTGTTAAGCTTCACAGGGTTGGGACTCCCTAAATCAAACTGCAATCGTTGTTTATCAACCACTCACGACGACACCAAGATCTTCGACTTAGCTCCCACAGGTCATCCACCTGGGGCGGAAGATAACGAAAGGGAGACAAAGTCCTAACTAAATCAACACACAATAACCTCAACCTTCTACCCATTCCATCCATCATATCAGTCGAGGAGATTCGTTCTTATCTATAGATAAGGCAAGAGAGAACTTATGACCTCGCGGATGGAGAGGGATTCGAACCCCTGGTATTCCTATCAATACTTCGGTTTTCAAGACCGACTCTTTCAACCGCTCAGACATCCATCCCTGCGCTCGCTCGCCCTATCTATCTACGCGCTGGCAGGTAGGGGCAACTCTATGTGATTCGCTACGCTTGCTTGCGCCCCACCCCGTAAGCTGACTCTATTGCCTAGCGGTTAGTGACACTTTTTTGGTAGTACAAATCGCTATGCTTCGCTTCTTTCTATATGATAATATGCACCGTCGGTTGCTGCGTTCCCTGCGGGTAATAGAAAGAGAGTGAAGAACGAACGATCCTCAAAAAAGTCAGCAGTGAATGAGTCTGACTCGAGTTCGTGAGTCAAAGGCGTGGCAAGAGAGCGAGTTCGACTCGCGAACGATCCGCAAGTGAAGGACCGATCCTTTAACGCCAGTAATGTTGCGAGACTGGTACTTGGCGGCTCACGAGCAACATGTAGAAAAAGGTTGCCCATCATTCCCTCGCTCCTTTTTGAAGGCCCACCGCTCCCCCTTTCGTTAAGTATCTATCTCGGCTTGCATTTTGGAGCGAGTACTACAGTTCCTCCATAATCACATAGAACGCCCAGCTTCGAAGAGCTGCTCTCTCCCCAGTCCACAGCAAGTTGTGGAATCTGGATCTACTGTGTGTTCTGACTCTATTGGATCAAGTCAGATACTAAGCCTTCTACTACTACTACTTAGGAGATCAAATGCTATATTTCAGAGATTGGACTCCTTACTGTGTTTTTTCAGGGCTGTTCCCGAGCCAAGTTCCCTGGATCCATTCTTACCTAAATGGATGAATGAAGAAGGGGGCGAGCAGATACGACGGCCACACACACTTCTTTTTAGCCGAATAAAGCCGGATCTACTACACGGCTAGGATCAGAGAAAGATTGAGAAAGCAAGACCAAACCTACTCTACTGTTGATTCAAAAGGTAAACAGCCACTGAAGACTTTATCAATGAATGGATCAAAGAAGTTTATCTATCTAAGTCATCGTATATAAGGGAAGAAGCCCGCCCTTGATCGAAGAATGAAGAAGCTAGCCTGGGTAGACTTTAAGACCAACTTGGTGTAGAGACGACTATGATGGTCGGCCTCCACAGACTAAACGCGGGAGATTCTTTCACAATGTTTTTAGTAGTGCGAGGAGGATAGAGCTCCCAGCAATGACTGATTGTTCGTACGAGCGAAGGAGCGAGCATGCTTTACCCTTAGAGTGAAGTTGACATTCACAGGTCTTGGGGAACTCCTTCAGTTCAGGTAGCCATAGTCACTCAGGGCTATAGTGGTAGTAGCAAGATAGAAATTGTGAGATTGGCTCGATCACAAACTATCAAGAAGAAAGATCAAGATTCACATTTGTCGGGCAAAGAACTCTATTGAGGAAATGACTCCGCTCACTGAAGACCAAGCAGCAGCCATTCTAGATGAAAGGGCACAAGCCTAAAACTTGAATGTGGATCTGTTTATCTTGAATTCCTATCTTCAGAAATAAAGAGTTGCCTATCTTCAGAAATGTTGGTATAGTTGACTTGCCTCTGTTCTCGCACCGGTGTCTGCCAGGGTCTGAACCATTAGGTAGAGGAGCAGCTGAAAGAAAAGGAAGACAGAGATCTTGTGCTAGATCCGTATACATTCAGCACCCTCATTACAGCATTTGCTAAGCATGAAAATTGGTTGGAGCTATGCTTATGTGCACGAAAATGCAGGAGAAAGGATGGCACCCAGAGACGAGGAAGGGCGTAGCAAGCAACGAAATGCTTCGAGGAGTTGAAAATAAGCATAGATCCGGAGATTCCCAAATAGGTCAACCTTTTGAACTGCCTGCTGAATCCATGAGCAGGCAAGAGACAACCTGGCGAACTGAAACATATTAGTAGCCAGAGGAAAATAAAGGATAATGTTGCTCTTCAGAAAACGCGTATAGTAAGTAGTCTTCGTCGATGGGACAAACACTCCAGTGTATGCGTTACGAGGCAACTAGCATTTTGTCATGGAAGTTCGTGAAAGAATGTTCTTGTTTTTCGTTGGAAAAACCAACGCCGATCTAAAACTAAGTCTCCCATTCTCTTTTGTTCGGGAGCAGAGCTGAAAAAATGGGGAGTCACGATGGATCCTTTTTTTCGGATTCAATAGACGGAATGCTTGTGGAATTTGACCCTTCGTCGTCATACCCAAATTCCGTCAATGGGCCGGCTATGAGCGTAGAAAGTGTGAGTCCGAATTTCATGGAGTTGGAGGCAGAAATAAATTCCCCTCCTCCCCCTAATCCAAACCCTTATTCTCATATTCCTTATTTCCTCGCTGCTAATGCAAATATTGATTACTTTTCTCAAATGCAGATTTCTTATCAAATGCAGATTTCTTATCAAATGTAGATGTATTTTTTATTTCATTTAACTTATTGGAGCGGCTAGCCGCTTTTGCCTTTTCCGTGGGTACCGATGTATGTGCATTTTTTGATGTCTTTTTATATGCGCTTTTGGAATTTTCCCTTCTAAGCAAACTTTTTTTCGCCATTTTCTCTTTAATTGAACTAGACTAGTATAAGCTCCGTATTGAATTGAAAAACTATTTCCGGCTCCGTATTGAATTGAGAAACTATTTCAGGCTCCGTATTGAATTGAAAAACTATTTCAGGCTCCATATTGAAAACTCGAATTGGATTTTGTGTTGGCTGGCCTACCGGCCCGCAGATTAGGTTGGCTTTTATCGCCAACTGAATTGCGTAACCAAAGCGAATCCTTCTTGGTGGAGATAGGTGGGTCCTGGTCCAACCTAAGTCAGTTCAAACCTGACAGGTCGTTTGTTCGTGTGGAGAATCTCTCTCCTTTTCTTCTAAGTCTTGCTTCATTAAGTTACTTGCTCTCTCAGCCTCATAATAATAATCAATATTCAAATACTTTATGCTAAATTCTGTATATCAATCAATGTCTGAGGGCATAGAGAACCTTAAGAGGATAGGAATGTCTATTTATTTGAGACCAGTGAGGTCAGAAATTCAAGCATTCAGGTCAAGACTATAAGGCGCTATCAGGCCATACCTCAAAAGGCTCGCTACCTTCTCTAGATACTTGATTGGAAGAGAGGGTAGATGTAAGAGAGTTAAAGCACTTCGCTGGAAGAAGGGTATAATGGAAAGTCAATCAATATTTCATCCGGAACTAAATAGGTCATTTACGACTCAATGGTTTATCAATCAAATACATCAGCATTCCAAAATACTACCCGCTAACGCCCTCACTCTTTGACTTAGAGGTCTTAGCCCCACCTTTACTTATATCTTAGACTTATACTCTTCCTTACTTCCCTTCTCTGGCCATGTCGTTGAGGATATTTGAAAAAAACAAGAAATTGACAATACCTACTATCGATGCCTAAGAGTAGGTCTTTACCAGCTTGCCTAATAAGAGTAGTTTAATACCGGCTCACTTGTACAAGCTTATACTATAAGTGAGTACGCTACCTTCTTGATTATTATCATCAGAAAGATATTTTGAAACCATCCTGGTGTCATTTACTTTCATAAAGCAAATTTTAGTAAATAAATGTGGGTAATCCTACTTAGAATAAGACTTATATTGTGGTGTGAGGTACTAATATAACTCCACTTTATGCGTATAGGAAGGCGGTTACTTAGAATGCTAAACAGGCCTACTAGATGGCTTATGCTAGAACAAGTCAAGCTCAACAATGCTTAAGCCCAAGGAATGGATGCGTTAAAGACTGGAAATATAGAGTTTATCTCAACCTAACCTATGCAAGCACTTATCCCCTTGCCTTGGATTAGGCACTACAACTATATTTGACTTCGAATCTGACCAGTAACTATACCTTATGAAAAGTAAGCACTAGCTATAGACAGAACTATATAGTCCCGAGTAAGTGGCGCGGAGCGGATTGCAATAAAGCAATAGAGTAGCTACATATATTGAAGTTGAATCTATGCTCTTTGCAAGGCAAAAAGCTATCCAAGATAGTAAGTACTCGGCGGTATACTCCTGTAGCTCCTTGATTCCTTACGCAAGTTAGAGCCTTATGAAAGAGGGAAGACTGCTTATTAATAGGCAACTTTTCTTTAGACATAAAAAAAGACTGCTATTTCAGGGAATGCAGCATGGGCCCTATAACTTGCTTTTCTATTTCCAACCAAAGCTAGAAGAGCAGCGCGTCTATCCTGAGTTTTCGTGTCTACCTTGCTTGCTCACTTCCTATAACGGCAATCAAAGAAAATCTCGTTCTGATCCTATACCTTAACTAAACTTAACTAAGTAGTAAAGAGAAGATTAGGATGAGTAAGCCCTGACTTCAAGTCTATGTATAGCAACTAGCTATATTACTACTTATTAGTCATACTTTATCTCGATGGACCTATTGCCGCCTATTTAGAATAATAATAAAGTCTTCTATAGTTACTGGCATTTTTTTTAAGAAAGACTGTAAGGGAACCCCCTACAGTATAATTGGTGCAACAACCCCAAATTGCAAGTACCATGCCTTGAACCTGGGTGGGTGGGAAGGCATCAGCCCCTTCCCACCACTAGGCTATGCCTTAGTCTGCAGTTACTGGCATATTACTCCCATCAGTGAGAATCGTATACGTAGGAGGGAACCTTGCGCAAAAAGGATCTCAACACTGAAGAATAAGACGTCTTTTCTTACTCTTGCATTAAATAGAATAATATTAAAGGGAGGGGAGTATATCGAATATAAGGCAGCCCTCAGGCAAACCCATAATAATGCTGATGAAAGCGAAGCAGAATTTAAAACAAATAAGGTACACTCTTGATCCTTACAGCACATCTTTACTATGACTAAAAAGTGGCGGAAGGAGAATGTCAAAGAAGGACTCAAAACTTGCAGATAATGAATATAAAGATGAAAGATTGAATGCTTTATCAGAGATAGATTTTGACTGGGCTTGAACAAAGCCATTATTCGCCTTTCTTCGCTAGTTCGCTTAAGTACATAGGTTATGGCAATACAACATTCTATCTTTTGCTTAGGCTTGAAACACTTATTTTCTTATTATCTTTTTTATTTTCTTTCGCCCTAGGCAATCTCTTTGCTTGCTAACATAAACTTTCAACATAGATCAAGTTGTTTTTTAGGAGTTTTACCTCTTCTTACTTCTTGACATCAGAATGACAAGCGCTTACCTCCTTCCTAGCAACCTACATATCTGTCTGCTCAAAGCACATTCGGAGTATAGTTGACTATTCCTCCTTTACGTATCTCAGGCAAAGCCTACTTTATTCTCTGCAAGCTAGGTAGTTAAGGAATTAAGTAACTAATTTAGACTGATTGGTGGCAGGCTCCGACGAAAGCTTATGGATTCAGCACTTTGCTTTAAGAAAGAAGCAAGGTTGTCCGACAAAACTAGAGTTTTAAGTAAGCAAGAGATTGATTGCGTGGTAGGAAAGAAAGGAAACTACCAAGCGAGGGATTGTTTGCATATTATATACTTATTAACTTCCTGTCAGTAAAGTACTAGTTTTTTAGTTAGTAGTGTGCAATACTATTTAAGAAATGCATGCAATCTGAGACTTCAGAAAACGTATACTTGAGTCAAACTATACTAGAATAGTCAGTGAAAAACTACACTGAATTATAAAGGTCTTTTCCTTGAAAGAATAGGTTTTTTGCATCAAGAGGTTGTGAGGAAATAAGTACCATAGTTAATGAGGAGGGGGTATGCATCTTATCATCTTCTATTCGAGAATAATAAACGACCGAGAAAGTAAGCAGCAGGCACGAGTAGACCGACTGGTAGCAACGGCGAATCAACGCCCGACCCGGCTCTTTTGTCCTTTTGTTCGCAGAAGGGAGATCCTGTGCGCTAGCTATATCTATTATGGATGGAGCCCTCACTCAACCGACTTGCTACCTGGAAATCCCCGATGCACCAATGTACCAAAGGCACTGTACTTTGAATAGGAAACTTCCCTACTTCACTTCCTAATTAATAAAGTAGGAGGTATTCGAGTACGGAGGTACTAGACCGTTATTCTGGTCCTGATGCGGACACACCTGTCGACAACAGAGAAGGGATTCAATTGAGAGCGGATAGCAAGATCGAATGAATGGATACTCTGAGATAGAACGAGAAAAAGAAAATTTGATTAATCCTACAAAAGCCTTACAAGGCAGGTAAACTTTATGCAGTATCTGCTACAAAAAGAAGGTTAGAGAACTGGTTCCATCTACTTTATCCTTGGGCATGAAGAACATGCTTCTCTCTCAATTTATAGGAATCGTTAACCGCAACTCTCCTTTTCAGGCTTGGATTGGTTTTTTGATGTAGTAGAGAAGCCGTTTCCTTTGAACTTGGTCCATCGGACAGATATAGACATGGAGAAGCTTTTCAATGTCAATCTTTCACTACTTTGTTTGGACCTTGCTTCTTCACTTAATGCTTGCTTTCCGTCTTGCCTTTGTTGGGCCTACGATAGGCTGTACCCCAATACGAAATAAGATTGTACATGAAGGTTGGTGAAAAGCAAAAGAAGCAATTGGTTCTCAAATGCCTTGACGTCACCTAGCTTTATTCTATATTTCTCACCGGCCTGAAGGCATGAACTGAAGGCAGGCAAGAATGCATTAAATGGCTTTTAAGGATTCTCTTCTTTTTTACGATGACGATATGGACCTCGTTACTGTCTCATTTCTTCTATTTATATAAGTTCTTTTTTTGGATTCGACATAACAAGAACAGAATCACGCTCTGTAGGATTTGAACCTACGACATTGGGTTTTGGAGACACACATTCTACCGAACTGAACTAAGAGCGCTTTCCGAGAGATAAAGCAGTAAAGAAAAGGATGATTTTTGTACCGCATGCATATAGAAAAATGAAACTCTGAATTTTGTCCAATTTGAATTGATCTCAATTGATCCCTCGTTACTGCCCATAGGAGAAGTAATAGGTAGGGATGACAGGATTTGAACCCCTGCCTTGTTTTCCACATCATAATTTATTCCTCCATCTATATAAAACTTTCTTGTCATTTCTTCTTTTTGGTTTCATATAATAAATGATATACATCTGAAACCCAACCTAACGTATAAAAAATGAATATTTATCGGTAATGCTCAGGAAGAAACAAGGGGTCATCTTTTTGATTTTTATTCCACCCTCATGTACCCTTCTTTGCATTTTTTTCTAAAGCCTGTTCAACCTCATATCACCTAGAACAAGTCATGGACTTCTTCAATGAAAGAAAGTCTCATGGAAACGTTTTCAACGAAATAAGAACCATACAAAATAGATTTCTTGATCTTTTTATTTAGGAAAACGGATTTTTTTCACAGTTTTATCTTTTATCCTAAAGATATGCAGAACGAGTGTATTATGAAATGTTCGTTGTCTAGCTTTGCATACATCGCTACTTAATGGTTTAGTGGTTATCTATGAAATTACTTCACCATAGAGAAAATATTATGGAAGTTTATAGAGAAAATATTATGGTTTAGTGGTTGCTTTTGTTTATGTCCAATTGGAAAAGTTGATCTTCTAAATTCATATGTTTAGCCTAAAGTACATAACTTGTGTTCCTCCCTAGTTCTTGCAAAGCCACCTAATCAAGCCTCACCTCATTTTTAGTTATAACATGTTCAGCTGAAAGCAAACTCCAAATAAAATTGGTTTACTATTAGTAACACATATACTTTTTTACCTCAGCTCTTTCTTTATTGTTCATTGAGCAGTTCAAATGCTTTGATTGCTTATCGGATAAGAGGTAAAAATATTCTTCATTCGTTTATTTTGTTAATTCCAAATTGCGTTCAAATCCATTCTTTCTCATAACTTGAGAATATGTACAGCGCAGAATAGAAAAGAAGGCAGATTTGATGAGTTGTAGGGGCGGACCCACTTCCACTGATTTCTTGCAGGAAGGTTCTATAAGGGAAGAAGAATCAGAGCTGTGACCTGGTAACCTTGATTGCTTTCGGAACGTCATTACGAGAGTAACAAAGAAAGAATAACGTAGATAGGAAGGAGCGAGCCGAGCCCCAAGGATAATGAATTGGTATGCCGGGTGCTTACTTGAGCAAGAAGCCAAGTCATCGATAATCAAAGAAAGGTGTGAGTGAACGAGCCCAACTTTCCGATTCAAATATGACTCCTTTCCACCTTCAACAAATAGAGAAATCTCCGCTAGGCTAGCAGTGGGTAACCAACGTAGTGCCCCATTCATTCCATGACATCCAATCAGTTCTCCTCGGATTCCAATCCAATCTCCCAATCAATGAGAAATAGACGGTCGGATGAGATCTCGAACGTTGTCCCTACCTACTGAGGAATCAAAAGTGTACGGAGAAAAAGAGAGTGTTGGAAATGCATCGAGGAGAACTTACCTTGTGAGTCATTACTCCGGCACTGGGCAGGAATACTACTAGCGAGGCTTATAGGCGGCTAGTTCTTAAAGAAATCTGTCATCTATAACCTAGCCTATTGAATCTGGTACGCCCGAAGCACGAAACTAGATAGGTAGCCCTACCTACGACTAGAAAAGTATCGTATTTTTTTCTTCCAGTAAATCTTCCACTCATTCCTTCCATTATGGAATATCATTTGGAGTGTATTTTCCCTCTCAAAAAAGGCTTCGCCCTCACTTCACTGAACTTATTGGAAATGCCTAGGACAGAGTTCATTCACTTGCCCAGCAGCCCTACTCCTCATAGTTGATCCGAATTTCTATCCCTGATTGCCTCAATCGGGAAGAGGAAGACTTGATAAAAGATGAAAAGAAAGGATTGATTACCTTTTTAAGTCAAGAAAAGAAAGGAAAGGGCTATTTATGAGTTTATGTAGATGAAGTTTCAGATTCTTGGATGAGCGGAACATCTTTGAGACAAATCATCTCTACTCGGGTACATAGCTTCATCCAAACCATGGATCCATGAATTGTTGACTCGCTCTAGAAAAGAGCTTCGTAGTTGGGAGCTCTGAACCGATGATTGATATGGTTTCCTAGGATGAGAACTATGGTTTACTACTTGACAATAAGAAAGTTGTTTTATATTTTTTTAACTTTTTGAGGTGTTTTGCCTAGTCTGAATTTCCCCTTCTTCTATTTGATCAAGATGGATAGCAAAAAAGCATGAATAGGCCTACTGGGATGGAAGGAGAGAAGGACTGAACGAGAAAAGGAAATACCTCTTTGTTTACCTTGGAATGAATTGCTCAACTACTTAGGTAATGAAACGAAATGTTCATCTACGATCTTTCTTAAAAAAGATAGGACTGTACGGCAGTTCTCGTTAGTAGATTCGCAGAACAGAAGAAGAAGTTCACTCTGACTTGCGCACTACAAAAAGGCAGCCAACGACTTCGGACGTACTCCGTCTTTCGAGACTCTGTTTAGCTTCAAAAGATAAGGCGCTAGTGCAACGAACGCTCCTTTGGTGCGTCCCACCCCAACTAACTAGTGCTTGACTTGACTTTCCCCCGCGCCCTATCCAATGAATAAGGAGAAGGCCGGCCTATCAATGACCGAGCCAGTCTGGTCTCCTTTATACTTACCTCAAATAACGAGCGAAGTCGGGATGTTGATGAGAAAGGGGCTTTTCTCAAGGCCAAAGAGTGATCTTTGAAGGCTACTATGCATCCTTACGAATACAAGAGTGGTTTTTTTGTTTTGGGTATAGCAGGACTTGAACCTGCGACCATTAGGTTAAAAGCCCAATGCTCTACCAACTGAGCTATACACCCGATTTTACAAGAAGGCTTGGTGCGGAAAAGAAAAGAGGGCGCCCTGGCCCCTTTTCTTCTTATCATATCACAAGGGCGCGGCTCTGTATGGTATAGTACTGTGGAGCAAGTTTGGGAGTCCTTTCCACTCATTGAGGATTTTATCTAAAAAAGAAGGTCAACGGGGGAGACTACTTTGAAGTCCGGGCTGAACAAACTACTTCTCCTGCTACCAAAATAGAGAAATAAGGAAATAAGATGGATTCTTCTAATAAAATACCCAATGCCTGTAGTTGAAGAATTGTTGGATGAGTTATCTTGTGTTGTTTGGTTTACTAAGCTGGATCTAAGAGCTGGTTACCATCAGATAAGATTACATGAAGCAGTTGAATACAAAACGACATTCAAGACCCACGTCACTATGAATTTTAGGCTATTTGGGCTCACAAATGCACCACCCACCCTCCAGAGTGCTATGAACACAATTCTGGTTGAGCTGACTAGGGTTTGTGTACTTGTTTTTGTTGATGACATCTTAATCTACAGCAAATCCTTGCAAGATCATGTCACCCATTTGCAGCAAGTATTTGACCTTCTGAAGCAGAATCAACTATATGTGAAGTTGAATAAATGTTCATTTGCTCAACCACAGATAGAATACCTGGGTCATGTCATTAGTGGGCAAGGGGTGGCTACAGACTAAAAGAAGATCCTCACAGTGAAAGAGTGGCCTACTTCCAAGTCAAGCACATTAGAGTTTGGGCTTAGCAGGACAGGTGTTTCATTCACAGGAGCTTAGCTCATTTGACTGCTCAAAGACTTAAAACACCAATCCAGCACAAAGCTTTCCTTTCCTCAAGCTCATGGGATTACAATATACCATCGAATAAAAGGCTCAGAGAATAGGGCAGCTGATGCACCACTATCTAGATTACATGAGCCAGATGAACTCAATGCCATTACTTCCTGTCAACCACAATGACTCACTGATATTGTTGCAGGGTACAGCAAAGACACATTCACCCAGAATTTACTATCTGAATTGGCAGTCCTGAGCACTCACAAGAATAGGAAATATTCATTGCATAATGGGGCCATTCGATATAGAGGAAGAGTATGGGTTGGTGCAAACTTCTAAATGAAAAAAAAAACATCTTGCAAGCCCTTCATGCCAGTGGTATTGGTGCCCACTCTGGCATTACTGCTACTTATCACCGCATCAAGGCACTATTTGCTTGGACAACAATCTTTCAATCAGTGGAATATTTTGTCAACAAGTGTCAAATCTGTCAGCAAGCTAAGGTAGAACATTAAAAAGTCCCTGGCCTCTTCGATCTTCTACCCATTCCTGATGAAGCATGGTCCATTATCAGCATTGACTTCATCACTGGATTACCAGAGTCCCATTACTATTATTCAATTCAGGTGGTGCACGAGACAAGCCAAACAAACAGAAACCGAATTAATACCGAAGAACACAAGCTGTGGGCCGTAAAGTGGAAACGGTTGCAGGCCAAAGTTGTCACCCTTTGCCACTAAGACTTGAATCTTTAACCATCGGAATACCTGGTACTCTCTCTACCAAACAGGCAAGATAGTCTTATCTTGAACTCCGTCCCTTCTCTAATGATTGACAGGTTTAGTGCCTAGTGGTAACGGTATTTTGTGGTCTATTGTCCTCCTAGGAGGTCACTCTGTAGGCTCAGCAAACAATTCACTGAAGCCATTCAAGACCGGTTGTAGGGCAGACAGACCATTGACTTGACATGACCGTAATACATACAGAATAGGAAGCATAAGCTATAAGATAGAGATCCGGATTGTTGTGCTCCAGAATAAACAAGAATACCATCTTGTCTAATCAAATACGAATACCATCTTATTGATTTAGTCAGCTTGCATCAACACATAAGATGTGATATGAGTAGTGGGAAATAAACTCTTCTTTGATCACTTGAAACATAGTAGAAAGCATCCAAAACAGAATGAAATGTTGTTCAAAAGAAGAAGCTACCTGGCCCAATCACTACACCATTTTGCCTAATGTGTGACTACCCATATCAGTTACAACATCTTCCGTTTCCAAGTTTTCAGTGCCTTTTTCTTATAGTATACAAAATAGGATTCTGGATTGCTCTTCATCTCGTTCAATTTATCCCCTTGCTTTTCAACGTATATATATTAACCCGCCTTGTTTACCTATTTCTTCTACAATTCACATGACTCATTGAAACCAACTTTCTCCTTCCTACATTTTATCTCTACAGCAGTTATCCTGTATAATGATTTATTTTTGGTCGCTACTCTCCTAATCGACGAGTCGGAGAGGATACGAATGTCCATTCACCCTACCACCCATCTTCCTTCTAGCTTCCTTGATCAACAACGAGTAAAGATCCCGGAAAAGATCCAAGGGAGTACAATACACTTTATATTCACGTCTTGAATAATGAGGGGGGTAAAGAAGAAAGTCCGATTTTCTCTCTCCTTTGTGGATATGCCCTTATTCAGCTCTTGAAAGAAAGAGAGATAGAAAGAGAGAATGATCAAACTCAACTAGACGGCAGTTCCTCTTGTTCAAACCTCTCTTGCCGAGTCTTCTCCTCATAGCGAGTTTCGCTCTCGCTTCGCGTGTCCTAAACATAGAAAAAGAAAGAATTGATTGTGAAAGACAAGTGTTTCATTCCCCTCCCTAATCGTTGAAATTCAAATTATCCGCTAGCTCCTCCTTTGTTTGGATTATAGCCCTTCCTTGGGGATTTACTATCCAAAGTAAATCTTTCCAGTTTCAGATGCTACTATTTGTTCGTGGGAAGAAAGTACAAAATCTTCTTTTTCTGGTACTCCTTACTCTTTTCTCCCGTCGTCCTACTTTCACTTCTACAGACCTTCTATCCATAACGAGTTCCAGGATTGGTGAATCGATGTGGGAATAGATAAAACGATTGTTGAGTACACAGTATAACCGTGTAGCTCATCCAGAAGATCATCAATGACCGGTATCGGGTATTTCTTTTTTACGGTTTGCGCATTGAGTTGCCTATAATCCATAGGCGCCACGAACCTTCTTTCTTCTTGTAAAGAAGAGCCGGTGAGGCATGAACTAGGTTGTAGAGTACCATTCTAGAGTAACTCCTTGATTATGGCTTCAATTTCATCCGGTGGTGTGAATACCTATAAGGCCTTTGATTCACTGGTTGACTATCGTGAGGTGAATCCGATGGTCACATGGTCTTTTAGGAGGGAGGGTAGTGGGTTCTAAGAACACATCAGAGAAAGAGGACCAACCCTGCTTGAGTCCTCTTCTACATCTTGAGTACTTCCCACTCCGCTGGATCTAGTTTTTAGAATAGCTTTGATCTGGCCATGTAGAGCACTCATAGAGGTCCGGCTTCACGTTAGTAATCTACCACACCCATGCTAGAATTCAGTAGAGTCCCCACTCGCCAACCGCGATGTCTTGGTTGAGAGGCCCCACCTACCCATCTTCCCACAGTTTCACTGAGGTAGTACCATCCCCAATTCGCCACTTCTTGTGTTGATGTACTAAGCAATTGGTTGAGGCAATCGACTTCAATCAGAGGAAGCACTTGTGCACATCAACTTAGGATATCCCCTCCGTTCTACACCAGATTATGCACTCACCTCTGGTATAATATAGGAAAGGAAGACGCCCTTTCAGTGCACGCCAAAGCAGCTTTGCCTAGAAGGCTTCGAAATACACTACTAGGTCCCTCATTCTCAGTCGGCCTTCACAAAGCGGTTTGCACACCTTGGACCAGCTGGACAGATGTTCCGGCCTTTCTCCTATTAAATGCATCTACCACCTTATTTTCCATTTTACCCCTAATATTCCGCCTTTGAAAGTCAAAACTCACACTTTCTCATCTTAGCATGTAGCTGATTCCGAAGAAAAAGTGTTAGCTGCAAGTGCTGTTGATGCTCCTTCGGTGTTTTACTGTCAAGAAGTATATCATCAAACCAACACAAATCTTCTGGGCTTGAACACATCATTCATGAGTGCTTGAAACGTTGCAGGAGCATTTGTAAGCCCGCATCACATTGAATTCATAGTTACAGGGTTCTGAATGAAGTTTTGGGCTTGTCTTCCTCTCTCATCCTGATCTGATGATAGCCAGATCTTAAGTCAATCTTGCTGTAATATTTAGCACCACTCATCCAATAGGGCATCTATGTGCCGGAATTGGGTATTTCTTCTTTACTGTACTGGCATTCAGTTGCCTGGTTTCAATGCACATCCTCCATGTCCCATCCTTCTTCTTCACTAACAGCACAGGTGAAGCAAAGGGGCAAGTAGAGGATTGTATCAGTGAATTCTTCAGCAATTCTTTAATTCTCAATCTCAGCCTTTTGCAGATGTGAGTATCCGTATGGCTTCAGATGTTTGGGCTCAGTACCTTCGGGGGTATATAGTGGTCATGGATTCTTTTTTTTGTAAGGACTTAGGTTCTTGAAACACCTACTCTTAAGAGTTCAGTAGGGTTGAAATTGGATCAGAGATCAGAGATGTTAGGTTTACTGAGTTGACCATGCATGATTGAGCCATCATGCAGAACTAAGCTTGTTCTGATTTAGTAGCAATCAGCTCTTCTCCTTCCACCTGGTACAGCTTTCCTCCTCCCCTCTTGATTCCTTCCAGCACCACTTAAGCACTGCGGAAAGGGTTTTGACCAGCTAGTTAGATTGCCCCATTACGGGTGTGTTACGCCAGAAAATTCCTCAATCCTGAGCCTGTTCCCGAGCGAGTCAGTCCCATTTCGATGATGAACGACACGATGTGTGCCTCCATAGAGCTTCCCATTTGACATTTCTCCATCGCGAGAGATTCTCTCCAGCCACAGGTTCCCCAGTGGTACGTCCTGGGTCAGTTCAATCAGTGCGCTATCAGTCCAATACCATTAGCTCTCCAAGGGTCGCAATCCATTCTTTCCGGGCAAGCCAGTTCAGTTCCTTTCTGGTAGCAAGAGATCCCATATCAGATTAAGTAAAGGGATTACCTAGCTAGCGCATATCGAAGAGTTGGAGACTTCCTGCCACTACAGAAAAAGCCGTTGATGGAACAATTTCTGTAGGTGGGTCTCAACTGGGATCGAGACATTCGGATTTGCCGATGAAGAGTACTGCCTTGGAGGGGTAGGGGTTGTAGGGAAAGAACCAACCTTTTGTAGGTAGCAAAACATCTCACTCAGTAACTAAATTAGAGTTTGATCTTTTACGTTTGTGTTGTCTTTTTTGCATTTTTGTTTCGATCCGACATCAGATCTGAGTTATTGTTCACTGACTATATCTTAGACCATTGCGATCTCTTTCTTTCACTTGGTTTTTCTTCCTTCCCTTGGGTACTCCTTAACTCGGAGATACTCCTTCGGTACTACTTGGCTACTGCTTGAACAGATGGGTTTAGTCCCTTCCTTCGGGCAACGTTTTCTCCGGGTACCACCGGCTTACCACCAGGTTGAAAGAAACCCCTTACTATTAGGACATAGTGTTCGGTACGACTTAAGGCTACTGGATTGACTTTCTTTAATGTTGCATCTGCTTTCAACTATTTCATAGCCTCCCGTCCCGAGCAAACATCGAGAGCAGGGTGTTGAGCCAAAAAGTAAAATCCATAGAGTTGGGGACTAAAGAGACTCTTTTTTACAGCCAACCATGAAGAGAAGAGAGTCTCATAGTAGATTCGGTAATGTTGAGTCGATCTAGTATGGAAAATCCCTCGCTGTGTGCTCGCCTTTTGCCTGCTTCTGCTTCATCTGCAGATCAGATTCCTTCCCCATAGTTCTTACTTATAGGCTTTATAGCCAAGCAATAGAATAGCTGCTTCTTCTAAAGCGGATTAGAGTGCGACGACCAAAGCTACGGAGCGGCCTCTACCGCTTTCCCTACTGTTCTGGTTGAACTAGGGCTTTGGCTGAGCGACCACCTTCTTCCAGTATTCTTAGCTTACTGTCTGCTTCCTGCCTGATCGGTGCTGACTGACTGTTCTTGCTTGTCTTGGGCCTGCTCTAGTTTTGGTGCTGCTAACTAAGGGTCGAATTTCGTGACTTGATGAAGAGGAGGCCGAGTATCTTTGGTCTTGAAGAGTCAGGCCAATCCAACCGCTTGCTCCTGCCCAACTCAGTCTCAGTCGTACCATAATGCACCTGGACTCAACACTTTTCTTGCTCCAAGACCACCCTCTAGCCCTCATGTAAAATAGATGACAGAATTGTAAACAATCATAGAATGATTTAAGCCGAGGAACATAGAGGTCTCTCCCACCATTTTTGTCATATACCTCTGGAATAGTGTTGAAATCACACGCCACTAAGCAGTTTTTTAAACCAAGTGGTTTATCTTAGTGCGCTAGCTGCTGCTTCATTTCGTATAGCGAAAATGCTTTCTCTTTCTTAGCGCTCCACCCCGCGGAGAACTTTGGTTGCACTTTGGTTGGCTTTCTCTTTTTTTGATTTTCTCTGACTTAACTCAGCTTGACCTACTTGACTCAGCGGTTAGAGTATCGCTTTCATACGGCGAGAGTCATTGGTTCAAATCCAATAGTAGGTAAAGCCGGCCGAAACCCTCGCTTTTGCCAGCATGATAGCAAGAACAGACTGGCATCAAGGAGTAGAATGACCAAAGCATCGGTTGCTTCCACTTGTTTGTTGCCTTCTTCGACCGACAGACAAGGTACCCCCCCTCTTTTTCTCTTGCGAACCTACGTTGAGCTTGGGACAACCCGCGACTGGCATAGGATATTTCAAAAGCGCCAGGATCCATCCTTCTTACGAACCAAGAGCACTGGAGAAGCGAAGGGGCTCGTGCTGCGACGAATAATGCCATTGTTCATCATCTCACAGATTTGCTTCTCAATCTCTGTTTTCTGGTGGGGTGCATATCTATATGGTCGGACATTGACTGGCACTGCACCTGGCACCAACAGAATTTGGTGGTCACAGGCACGACGAGGGGGTAATTCCTTTGGCTCCCGGAACAAAGCATCAAACTCCTGTAGCAGTTCTTGAACAGCTGGAGGTGTCTGCTCTGCAGGATCAGCATCCAGAGTATAATTGCTTGCAGATCATGCTCCTGGTGAATCTGACGCACTTGCACACACTGGCTAACAGCACCCCGTTTCAGCAATCCTTGCAGCTTACGGACAGAGATTGGACGGCAGGAAGGATTATCTTGAATGCCATTGAGAGTGATGCGGCGCCCTCTGTGCGTGAATTTCATACGACGATGACGCCAATGTACCCACATCGGGCTATGGTCTTCGAACCACTCTTGCCCTCCCCTTTCACTTCCATAGTGGTCTTCTTTGGCCGGCCCACTCATTTCACTCTCAAGCTCTCTGAGAAGAGAGAATCCGATTCAAGATGTTTCGAATTCAGCCTTTCCTTCATGTTCGTGCTTTAAGTCAGTTCGTACTTTTCAGTATATAAGAGACTGACTGAACTCGCATTGAAAGCTACTAAACAACGGCTGACAGAGACTCATAAGAGGGAGAGCGGTAGCAAAAATGTGATCTTTCGTCTAGACAGAAGAGAGATCCTTTCCTTCCTTTCTATAGGAAATGACTGATGTTGCTAAGTCACCTTCCGCTGCTCTTGCGTCATCCCTTTTCCAATTCTTTTTGTATGGCTCGGTTGCATCCGATTGATCGATCCCTAGTCACTGATTACATGCATGAGTTCTTTGATTCACTACTGACTTCTTCTGTGGAGCCGAGTTCGCCGACTGAGACTACTTGAAAAGAATTTTCGACCAACCGATCTCACGACGATGAGTCACCCACATACTTAACAAAAAATGCAAATAGAAGAGCAAGTAAATCAAGCTCAATTACAACTCACTCTGATCAAATAGCACTCAGGTATAGGATTTCCAGCGGAAAGGTAGCCTTGCTCGCTTCTTTACCCTTGTACGCACAAATCTAGCTCATAGTAGCACTTTCGAGTTCGGTTACTTAAGTACAGAGATTGGAACAACTTAGCGCGGGAAGTCCCATATCTTGTCTTAGCCTCGCCTCACCTATTTCCTCACTAACGAGATCAGAATGAAATAGAATGGAATCTCAAGTCTTAGCTAGATCAGGGCTACCATGTTCCCTCAGACGAAAAAGAAAAGAATACTAGACCTGTTGGACTCGCAAAGTAGGATCAGGCTTTTTCTACTAGAAACAGAGGAGAGCGAAAACTAAGTCAAAGGGGGAAGATCTGTTTATGAGCATTTTAAGGCCGGTTGACAACATCCAATGTCTCCCACGAGGGTGCCTGAAACTCCAGTTTTTCTAGGCAGAGGTAGGTATATATATATATTTAACACATTTTAGTTTGTAGGAAGATTCCCCGCTCTGAATTTTTTTCTATTTGGAGCTTCTTCCAAAGAGGTTGGGATTCTAGTTTCAATTGGATGTGTCCCGGTAAGATCGTTAACGACTGATATACTGCGTGAGACAGCGCATGCTCTCCCCTCTGCATATCAAGAGAATGAAACAACTTCCTGATTCCAGTTTCTTTCATTTATACCTACGATATCCACGCTAAAGATGAAAACTTTTGCAGTTCATATCAGCCTGAATGAGGAAGTAGAGTCAGTTTCATCCATAAACTGGGCCGAAGATCTGACAGAGGTTGACTTGCTGGCTTGTGAGTTGCCAGCTCCGTAGTTGATTGCTAACCAGAGGATAGTGACAGCCAATATTCCTATTCCTGCTTGTGTGCTTGTTTGCTATTCTTCATGTTCCTGTTACGAGACGACCTCAGCTCAAGCTGACCCCACACCGAAAGTCGTCAAGTAGTCTTGGGCTCCATCAATCAGTGAGGAGGAAACCAAAACCTGTTGGAGTTCCCCGCCATCACCTCGCCTAGATCCGGGGGTTCATACCCTCCTGTAGCAGAGATGTAAGTCGCAAAGGCTACTTGCCTGCCGAGGGGGGGAAATTACCTAGTATCAAATTCACAAAGCAGCACATTTAGTAGTTGACATCTTTCTTTCTCGTTTTCATCGGAAAGGAGAGTTTTCACGTTAAGCAAGAAGAGCTACGAGTTGGAGGGCTATTTCACCGACCGTCACTTCTCCTTTGTATCTGCCGAAGACGCAAGTAGCCCAACAACAGGCTTGTGTGGAGTTGAATGACAACACGCAGAGGTCTTTTGGAGAAACTGGGGGCTCTTTATCTAAAGGAAGGGAAAGGTTAACAGGCCAATCTTAGTTTCAGAATTGGAAGAAGCAGTAGGAGGTTCACCATCAGAAAGGCATGGGACAACAAACTCTCTTAAAGCTTTCTTCGAATAAGCCTTTCGCTTGACTTGGCTCAGCGGCTTTAGTTCAGTAAATGCTTTCGTATGAAGCTTGAGTCAAGTCTAGTCTCATGCAGTGAAGATCGTCAAGCAATCATTGCTCGTCTCTCCAAAACATATTGATAAGGAACGCGTTCAAGTGTATGGAATAATCAAACCTTTCACGTATTTGTTAACATAGCGTTGGACGATTGATTCCTCTCTTTCTCCAAGGCCTGCTTCCCATAACTGGCCTTACTAAAACTTACGAAATGATAATTTGACCTAAATTTCCGGTTAACTACTGACTTTCTTTGCTAGCTCACCCGAAAATCTGTCTTCAGGAGGAAAGCTTGCTTGAGTACCTTACTTGAAAACAAACCGCTTGAGCTGTAACCGAAACAGAAAGGTTTGATGAGCCGCTGCTTGCTCTCTAACTGCTCTTACCGCTTCTTCTTCTTGACCTCTGCTCACTGCTGCCAATGTTGTGACTGCCGCCCCTATCTCTAAAGCTGCGGATTACAGCTCCTGATTCAAGCAGTTTTTTTCTGAAGTATGAGTCTTGTTTGTGACATTCAATTCCAGAATGAACATTCAAAGGAAAAGTAGTATGGGACGCTGCTTGCTATTACTGACTGCGGCTGCCGACCGAAGAACTGAAGATCTTCAATCTATGTTTGAGTGCTCTTGCGAAGAACTGAACATTTAATGCCTTCTTGCCTGCCTTCAGTTCATGCCTCCAGGCCGGCCTGCTCTTGCCTATGAATGAGATGCCTACTTCCCATTAAGTCAAAATACCACATAGACATACATATTTTTAAGAATACTTAGTTAGTTAAAGAGAAAGATGGCTTTTGACAAAAAATTTAGTCCCCTCGTTCCCGAGCAAGAAAACGGATGCGCTAACGCGCAACGGCTTTCGCACTAGTTGCTCAATCCGTTGCTTGTTCGGAAGAATCCGCAAATGAATATTCTTTATTTCCTCTCAGACAGGCCCTCTTTTTTCATTCGAATGTACATCTTTTTTGGTAATGATCATCTACAACTGAAAGACTGACGTCTTCCTCTACTCGATCCTTAGTTATACAATCTCCCTCCACCTCAATTTTTATGATCCTCATAGCCTTTTTTATTCGCGTCCTCCCCTGGATCTATTCCTGCCGCGTCCACGTCCTCTGCCTCCAGGAACTAGAGCTGCATCATCTTGTTCATTATTGAGAATAGGCCTCTTCTCACAACGTACCAGTTCTTTTTGCAGTTGAATCTTCCCGTTCTGGCTTATTGAGTGTATAGATTCTTTTTGAAATGCAATCTATTCCCATGTCACTCTTCTCATAACATATCCTGTTCTCCTCACTTTGATTCTGGATTCACCGGTTGATTTAAGACGGGGTTCTATGCTTTCTAGCCCCATTTGACAAAAGTGAGCTTCCCCTATCTCTTTTGTAGGAATCAGATAGCAATGCTCATTCGTGAATAGCATTTCATGCTTCCGCTACTTCGTCGGAGAGATCCATGGACACTCAAAAAAGAAAAGCGGACGGCATTGTTCATACAATAGCCGGAAAAGTAAGTTCTCCCGCCGGCTATTCCAAAAAGAAAGACTTACTTATTCATAAACTTCCTTTTATCGAGCATAATAGCTCTTATACGCTTGTACAGAGGAGTATAAAACAATGTGTGTGTGTGTGTGTGTGTGTGTGTGTATAGAGAGAGACGTGTTTAGTATCCTACAAAAACATTAACATCCAAAGCACCGTAAGCTTGCTTTCTCTCCCGCTGACAGACAAAGAAAAGGTTTTTTTAGCCTTTTCTATGGTAGGCCTACGCTAGTGGAATATCTTTTTTGTTTGTATTCTAGCTTAGCTCTCTCTATTCTTTGCTTAAGCTATCGTGTCGTGTAGATGGATGGCATCTCCCTATTCAGATATGATTAATGCATGGAAGCTAAGGAATTGGGTCATTCTTCAGCCCAAGATGCAAGCATTTGGACTCCATCCGAATATGGCAGTTGAACTCTTATAATAGGCTTGGCTCTGGAAAATGGGCTTATCTTGGGCAAAAAAACACAAATAAAGAAGAGCTTCTTGTTTCCAAGCAGAACTCGAATGGGCTGCTAGCAGATTTTTTGGGGATGGCAAGTTAACACCGTGGGTAGGCTTGCCTTTCACTCGCTCTGGCACATTTTGGCGGAACGTCAACGTTATATATAGTGGAATTCTAGAGGTAAGTTAATGTTTTCAAAAATCCAAATGGAAAAGGATTTGCAAAAATATGCAGATTAGAAGCTAGTACCTCCAGTTTTATGAGAAAGAAGAGGAAGAATCGGCGAACATCCTAAAAAATGGTACTTTTGTCTCAATCCGATCAAAAACAAACATATTCTATTATGTGTTGACCACCGGGAAACGAATGGATTAAGATGAAGACGGACGGTTCAATTAGCGAGCATGGGAAGGCTTGTGGAGGTTTAGCAATAAAAAGGGGATATATGTGTTCTCTCAAGCAGTTAAGAACAAGACCATACTCGAAGTCGAGCTCTTTTGCATCTGAACATGTATTCAAATAGCAGCTAAAAAGGAGTGTCAGAGGATTTGGATTGATTCGGATTCCCTAACATAAGACATGGTCTACTCTCAAGATCCCAAAGTCCGCAGCTAAGGAAAGCCCCTTCTTCATAAGATCAAGAAAGTACGAGCGTCTTTCGAAGATTGGAAAATCTCCCATACTTGGAGACAAGCAAACCAACCGGCCGATTTGCAATTGACTATGCTTAGTAGTTGACATCTTTGGTCTTCACATTTTCCCTTCCATTTTGTAAAGTTAGTAGAAGAGGATAGATCCGGTAAATTGACGAATGTCAATCTTCATTTTTGTAGATTAATACACTGGTAGGGGTCAATCAGGCAAATCCCAAAGCTGACCCCCGAACAGCTGCCGGACTGCTCTATTGATCTTCTCTCTCTTCAGAAAAACGGAACCTTCTCAAAGACTCCCTTTGCACTGAGAACACAATTCATAACCCTCCTTCTCACAAGAAGGCAAACCTTGTACGTTGATCGAATCTTCTTTCGCATCCAGAAGAGAGGCTGTGGGCTATCCGAGAGAGTGGTTCAGGTGACTACCGGAGTCATTGATTAAGCAGGTCAGATGGGCTTAGTAGGGCTCGAACCTACAATATCAATGTTATGAGCGGTACGTTTCAACCAATTAAACTATAAGCCCAATTTGATCTCTACATGCCGGGAAGAGCGGACAAAAAGAGGAGACCTTTGCTCTATCTCCTTCTTCCTCTTCTCGGGGCCCCGGAGGGGTTCTTTGGCAAGCCCTATTAAAGAAGCTAAGTGACTTTCGTCACTCAAGTAGTGAGTTTGAGAGTGACCGTTAGGGTGACCACTTGTACTTCTAGGCCTTGGCAACTTATATGATACGCAACACAGCTTCACTCGATTCAGTAAATCAATAGTTCAAACCAGCCCACTAATAGCTTAGATAGTGGCCCTTCCACTTTGGTATAGTTGACCCTACCTATTGACTCAAGGTTCATAGGAAGGGGGAACCCAGACATAGTGGTATGTAGGCTTCAGTTGTTTTGGTACTTTTTCACTACGTCTTATTATTTGTTTTGTAACCGGCTTTTCACCGGCAGGTCAGTAGGCCTTTTAGAAGGCGAACAAACGAAAGTTCTCCGCGGGCGCTAGCGCTATCTTGTTTGCTTTTGTCAACTGAAGTCACGCGTAGCGCCAACTAACTGATAGCTGATAGAGCGCGAAGCCCCTTCTCTAAGCGAGCAGAGCCATTTCTTTCTACTGTCGTCAAAAGAAAAAGAAAAGTACTAAAGGTGAAGGGCATTCTGTTGTACAGCTACTTTGGTATAGTTACAAAGGTAACCGGTAGGTGCCTGTTGAATCGACAGTAGTTACGAAAGGGGGAAATAGCTCAGTTGGTTAGAGTGCTGGTCTGTCACGCCAGAAGTCGCGGGTTCGAACCCCGTTTTCCCCGCCTGATCTTCCTCTTCCTGCCCGACTCATTTTGAAAACACTGGAAGCTGCTGATCCCAGCGTAGCATTCAAGACAATTGTTCCTTCTTCGGTCTCCCTCCACCCCCTTCGTTTGTTGTGGGTCTCACCGCAGGCACTTACTTAATGAATGAGTGAAGATCTTCCTTCCCCCCTTGTGTCTTACCAAGGATTGAGTTCCCACTTGTGGCGGAAAAAAAAGTATACCATCCCACCCGGCCTAACCCGGGGGGTTAAGGTTCCTCTCGGAGACTGCCAGTCTACAAGAAGCTGGCAGAGCTGTAGCCATTGGACCACATCCATCCATCCTCCTACCTAAAGACGCCTTTTCTTGTTCGTTCGTCGAATTACACTAGTGGAGACTAATTCCTTCCGGCTAATGAAGATACTACCCCAGTCTTCCCATTCATTCCCAGTGGATCCTTCTTATCCCTTTTCATGAACGAACCAAGTTCACCTATACGAGAGTGAGGAATAGAAATCCTACAATCAACTTCCCACTTTTGATGTCCCGTTTGACGATTCTGCTGCGTCTTTAGAAAAAAAAAGGAGAAGGATAGGGGTCGCTAGTCAGAAAAGCTATAAATATCAATTCGAATTCTGAATGAATCAAATCTCCCCAAGTAGGATTCGAACCTACGACCAGTCAGTTAACATCCGACCGCTCTACCACTGAGCTACTGAGGAAGAACGGACTTAAGGAAGTTGACTCTCGTTCTTTGGCCCAACCAACCGCAGACCGAAAATCCAAAAAGTGCGTCACTTTTTCTCTGTCACATACACCGGGAGAAAGGGTGACGATAGCAATCCCCTTTGCCTCCCCGGCCGGGGCAGGACAAGGGGGGCGGCGGTCAAGCATCAACTCTCGATATGCATATTGATCAATCGATCTCCGCGTCCTACCAGTTCGCTAAGTAGATACACTCTACCGAGGGGCAACTAAGGTTGGTTCCTGCCAATTCCCTTGCTGATCAGCCTTGGAAATGGCAAGTATGAGAGAGGACTCTCTTCGTCTCTCCGAGTTTCAACTACTAAGTGAAGTTAAGTAGCACTTTAGCTATTCTAAATGTGAATAGATTCCGATCAAGCAAGCAGGAGAAGGTGGTCCTTTCATCTCTGTGTCTGCTCCATGCTCTATAAAGGATCATGAGTAGGTTTAATGCTAGAAAAAACGAGATCTGCCTAATCATTTCGGTAGATGAAGTAGTGGGAGGTCACGAAGGAAGTAAGGGGGCATGTTAAGTTGATAATTTCGAACATTGTAGCATCCTTTTGATGGTTGGGCTTTGAGTTGAGAACTTTTAAGAACTCTTAATATGAAAATACACATTCTAAAATGACGCATCGAGCGAGAACATTCTGTTTCATTGTGAATGAAAGACATTTTCGACCAACAACATCTACTCATATCCAGCTTCGTGTCATTTTTGAACACTGCGATCAGCAAGCGGGGGAGAGTCAAGTCAAGTACAACACAGGACTGACGGGGTGGGGTGCGCCAAAGCAACCCGGGACCCCTCCGGGGTCACTACAAAAGCGTTGGCGCCTTCTTTTGAAGGTGAAAAACTACGCTAGCTAAGAAAAAGAAAAGGGTTGCGCTAATGGCAAGGAGCAAGAAAAGGGCAGCTAGCTCGAAATCCGATAAATCGAATACCTCCTGGCTTCAGTTATGAGAGAGAACTCCAAGGCAGGATAAAGACTGAGTTGGATTCAGCTGCGTGGGTAGGGATGGCACCCGCAGGGTATGGGTACCGGTGGAGCTACCCCATACCCTTACCCGTCCGCCCTGAGTTTACCCATCACCCATACCCATACCCGTCAAGGGTACAATTTTTTCCCATACCCGTCACCCGACAGGGTATATGGGTACCCGCGGGTAAAAACACCCGCATTTAAAACACATCAATTGAGTAGAAAATAGTTGTAAAAAGCAACATATAATCATAAATTATTAATAGCAACACATTTTAAACAACAATGTACAACAACATATTCTCATAAACAAAAACACTTGCCTATAAAGTGACATATAAAATGTTAAACAAGAACACATAATCATAAATAACAACACATATGCATACACTTTAAGTTCACGAAATCATGATAAATTACAGAGATAATTTGAATACACATTAGAGTTTTTACCTAGTGTGATTAGGAGGGGAAATGAATACATTGGGATATTAACGGAAACCCACCTGTCAACATTTTAGATGGGTACGCGGGTATGGGTTATACGATCCCATACCCATACCCTCTCTACCCGATGGGTATGATATTTTCCCATTTAAGTACCCATGGGTAATTTTTTGTCCCATACCCTTACCCTAATAGGGATTTTACCCACAGGTCACGCGGGTAATGGGTACCCATTGCCATCCCTATGCGTGGGGAATGAAACAACATTCATGGAATGAGTTGAGGCAAAACCACCAGCTCTTTTTGAGAGTCAGGGGCTTTAAAAGCGCTTTAAAAAGGGTTGTCTGCATTACTGGATTCACTATATCAAATTGTAGTAAAAACAAGGGGCCACGTAGACTATTCTGAGGTGGTATGCTAAATCCATGATCAACTGATGTAGCTAGTGTGACTAAAGCAGCAGCTATTGGCTTAACTAGTTCTAAACTCTCCCACCCGATAAAGGAATTGAAAGACTACCCTGGGCCACGTAGACTATTCCCTTCCGCGGACATTCTTTTCTAGAAGGAACGTAAATACACATGCAAATTGCGTCAACTACCTCATCACTGTCCAAAAAGGGGGATACCGCTATTCATACATGGATGGACGAGGGACTCCGCTGACAACATCAGTAGATGACTTTTCTCGCGAAATGCTATTAACGTTGGAAAAAAACACAGCTCTCAAACCCACCCTCCGGGTGATAGGTAGAAGCATTAGTACCTAACGGAGCGGTATCTAACCAAAAAGGGAGGTGATGTTCTTTTTAGAAACAGGATGGAGCATGGCTTCCTTTCTTCTTAGATACATTTCATTCATTCCATTTCTCTATAGTTTACACCAGAACATCTTGCTAATCCTGACAGATCTCGAAAAGGGTGGGGGCACTAGAACCAAATCTACATACACATCGAAACTTCCTATCTCAGCCAAGCTAGCACCTTCATCCCACCAATGCATTGTACGACTCTCCACCCCCTTTTCCTCCCTCATGAAATCCTAATTTCCCGCAATGAAATTCGATTTCGTTCGTGTCGGCAGTTGGCAAAACGGCCCTGAGATCCGGGACTGGTAAAACATGGGTGCCCAATTTGTTTTTCCGTGCTCCGCCTTAGTGCCCTTATGAAGGCGGCAGGGAGTCCTTAGCCTTTGAACAAAACTCTAGGGAACGCTCAATTGCCTGACGTCTCAACTGCAATGGTGAACTCATTGACATACACTGAAATGGATTGCATCTATTGTTCCAAACAAGGCTGATATTAGCATAAAAGCCCTTCCATGAAATTTCTTGCTTCGCTCTATAGACGAAAGTGCCGGATAGTCAATGGTAACCAGAAGATCTATGGTTTTCGAGAGAAGGTAATTGGAAAAACGATTCATTCCTTTGCTTTCTTTCAGATATCTATTCAATAAGATGATCTGACCTTACCTGAAAACTAGATTCATGAAGAAGCCCAAAAAGTGCCGGGCTTAGTGCAGCCCAGTTCCTAGCCAGTGTGGGGTTCTGCCATGGATATTCGGTCCACTCCAGAATTCCATTCATTTTTCAAACGTAACTCGATTGACTCAATTCACAAACGGCAAGGAAGTCAAAAGTGACGCTTACAGGTCGTACGACAATTGCTTCTCTTCCGGGACTACATACATCTTTTCTTTTACAACTACCAT
Source organism: Triticum aestivum (assembly GCF_018294505.1). NCBI lineage: Eukaryota > Viridiplantae > Streptophyta > Magnoliopsida > Poales > Poaceae > Triticum > Triticum aestivum. The sequence continues at coordinate 46,281,995 of NC_057814.1, read as the reverse complement.
ACAAGCTATTCGCTTAATACATGCTAGTAGGTAGGCTGGTGGTGGAGTATTTATTTTCGTCTTTTTTTGGTATGTCTGTATTTCGGTTTTGGGATGGTGCGAATCCATCTATCCACAATTCTTTTATCTTTCAGTAGTGTCAACCTCAGTTCTGGTTCTTTATCTTGGAATACTCTCCGTTGTCCTGGAAGCAATGCTTGAAAGAAAGCGTAAGGAAGCGTCAAATTAGTATGATGTATTGGCAAAGCCAGTAAGAAGGGAATCGAAAGTAGATAGGGACTCCCACTGTAGATGTGGTTTTATACCTTGATGAATTGGTACCTTATAGCATAGCGAATTTACTTTTCTTTCAAAAGGATATATCAACCTGTAGTGAAACTGGGCCACCGAGCTTGCTTTTACCGCTCTTACAGCTCTCTCTCTTCTTTTTTATGGGTGGTTTGGCCAGAAAGAGAAAGAGGAATGTTCTGATGTTGTGGACACTTGTGTTTCACACTTGTGCACAAACTTTATTCTATATGTGAGTAATCCTATCGAACAGACATGATGCGTTTTTATTCAGGCAAACTATTTTGTTTGAGCAAGTCTGAAATCTGTATAATGCCTCTTCAGTGAAAAAATTCTGTCTGCGTTCAGCTTAGTGCATTGAGTGAAAAACTCGAAAAAATTAAATCAGGGTTGTAGGTAATCCTAGTCCTACTCACCTCAACAGACTTGATGCTTTGCACTCGGAGTTTAGAAATTAGAATGTGATGTTGCAGTTTACTTGTCTGAAAAAGTCTGAACCATATGCATTGTTTTTCTAGCAAGGAAAGTAACTGCACTTGTCCCCGGTATAGGAGGGAAGCTGATGGTAACTACTAAGTATTCATTAGGGTGAGATAGTATACCTCACAAGATCTAACGAGTGCACCGTGCTTGCATGTTGTGTGCAATTAATAATATAGGTAGCATATATGACTTTGGTATGATACTCACTAGCTCAGTTCTCACATACTGAACTAGAAAGAATTTACGAGTGTCAGTAAGCTCATCACCTCAAATATATGCCAGTCTTGTCTGAACTGCATCGACAAGAGTCTTATACACTGGGGGGGATATTTTTCGTACAAAAGAGGAGAATAATCTTTGATATGGTACTGTCTAGCGTAAGGATGTTTGCATCACAATCTTGTTATAGTTTCTTAGTTGTTTGTATGCATTGGGCATAGGATTGGAATAATATGAACATCTTAGAGCATCTCTAGCAGATTCCCTAAACTTTAATCCCTATAATTGACATTTGGTTCACGCAATTCATTGAACACTTTGCCCGCAAGCACACCGTACACACACATTGAGCTAAATCCACCGCACACACATTGAACTTGATAAATCCATCGCGCACACATTGAAAAAAAAACCATTGGCAGCTTTCCATTATGAACCGAACCCAACTAATTCAAACCATCATATAGATTACGATGAAATAAACCATTGACATGGTTGCTGCCGTTGTCCGTGCCCCACAAATCAAACCCAACCCAAGTCAAAAGCTAGTGTCTCTAGTTCCTCATCAAATCTACATGAAATTTATACATATACATACTACACAGCTGGCTCCCACCCGTCATCCTCTCCCTTTTCTCTCTCTCGCCGCCTAGTGGGCCTTAGCTGCTGAGTACAGCTATGCAATCCATGCGATTTAGCGATATGTTTAGGAAGCAGTGGAAGAAAATATCCCGCCTAGGCGAAGCTTAACCGTACTAGGATCTAGGCAACAAGAAAATGCTTAGCAAGTCCTTTATCCTCGCTAGGAAGTTTAGATCTCCATATAATGAGCTCCAATATTATTACTCGCTCATAAGGATAGCTAGTAGAGTTTGTTAAGAATTCTGGCAAATATATCCTGTGTAGGTGATCAATAGTATCCATAGTTTGATTCTGCTATATCATGTAATATTTTATTCAATGTCTCGTGGAACTGACCCCTTTCTTCTAGATGCAAATGCAACAAATGACAATAGTTTTTGTGGTTCCTTTTTAACATGCAAAAAGCGGTAACATACTGCGTTGATGATTGTCTATCGGCACAGAGCCAAATATTTGATTATCTCATGTAGTACATAGATGATGTGATTTCCAGTAATATTTTCAGTCGGCTCTGAATGTTATTAGTTTGTTACTTATGTACTGACATTATTGTCCTGTTTTATGTTGTCCACATGAAGGTTGTTCTTCTCACTCAACAGATCTGCAGCTATCAGTAATATAATGAGTTGTTGTTTTGTTTCTAGGCCATGGTTCTTCCATCCCACCCTTATCTTCACAAGGAAACACACATCGGTCACTAGTAGAAAACAGGGCTTTGGTTCGGCCAGAAAAAAGCATTAATCCCGGTTGCATTACGAACCGGGACTAATGTGAGCATTAGTCCCGGTTCGAGCGGCTAGGGCACCGTACAGGCATTAGTCCTGGTTCAAATGGGACCTTTAGTCCCGGTTGGTGCCACGAACCGGGACTAAAGGGTGCGATGCACATTAGTACCGGTTCGTGGCACCAACCGGTACTAAAGATTAGACCTTTAGTCCCGGTTCGAGCCACCAACCGGTACTAATGGGGTTTGAGGCATTAGTACCGGTTCATGGCACGAACCGGTACTAGAGGTCCCATTTT